>NC_031776.1:22267370-22428530 GCF_001522545.3 Parus major
GGGGAGACAAGGGCAAGAAAAATGCTGCCAAACTGCTACCACTTTGGCAAGGGCTCCGGCGCAGGGCCCAGATCTGCCTGAGCTTGTCCCGCTCCAAGGCCTCCCGCATCTACAATTAAGGTGCCCCACCTCTGCTGCCGGGCACTCCTCCCCCTGCCCTGGTGAAGGAATAGGGTCGCCAGCCCGGCTCCCCACAATTTGCCTGGGGCACCCCGGCCCCCTGCTGCCTCCTGCTGCCTGGGAGCCCCCAGCCAGGCTCAGCAGTACCTCAGCATCCCTCCCACATGCGCCTGGTGCCCTTAGCTGGCTGCTAGAACTGCTGCTGGAGGGCTCTGTCTTTCCCCAAAAGCCAATGGGTTGGTGAGCCTCACTTTCCAACCTCCCAGCACCCCTGTGTAAGGGGAACAACCCCATTGCTGAAAGGGGAGACTGAGGCACAGAAAAGGGACTGCAAACCACTGCCCACCTGTTCCTGTCACCCCTTGGGCAGCCTGAGCCCAGTCCCAGTGATGCACGTCAAACAGGAGTCGCTGGGCTTCTGATGCAGCCCTGTGCTCTGGATGCTGTGCCTGCTGCAACAGAGCCAGGGGTTCCTAAGAGACATAATCACAATTTTTTTTCCCAGCTCAGCTCATGGTCATGGGACTTCCAGTATGTCCCAGTCTCATTCCCAGCCAAAATCATGGATCAAGGAGCCTGGGTCAAGTCACCATCTTCTTCTTGGGCATGGGGATGATGTGGAGCAGAACTTCTGGCCCCTGCCAGCAGATCATTATGAAGGGGAGCCAATGGGGTCCTGGTTTGCAGAAACCCAAGGGAGTGAGGTTGGTAGAACTACACAGTGAGAAAGATGATAATCAGCTTTTAAAAGTCACACTTGCAGAAGAGCACTGGTCATGCCACTCCTTGTGGGATCTGGCAGGCCTGCACCCATTGAGTGCTGCTGCCTGGACACTCCTGCATGGCAAGGGGACTCTGCTCTAGGGTAGTAAGGCCACTCCTTGCCTTGCACACAGGTCTCTTTCCCAGACTCTGGAGCCTTCAGCTAGGCAGTGCATGTACTAGGGTACCCAGATCATCACTCTGAGCCCACAGGTAATTCTGCACCCACCTGGAGAGGTAATAACTGCAGGATGAGAGCCCTGGAGAACTGACCTCCATCCCTGGGGACATAGGTCACCTCACACACCACACAGTGATGTCACACTGAGTGACAGCCTACAAGCCAGACCCAAAGGGAGCCCATCTCTTTCCAAGCTGTGCAAACAGAGCCAGGTGGACACACAGATGAATATTCACCCATCCAGCTTTCCTACAGCCCATGCAGGCGTGTGGCGGGCACTTGGCCCCTCACCCGGGCGATGCGTGGGTGCTGCCACTAACCGGGGCAGCTGGGTGTGGAAACAGAGCAGGAGGCACATGAGGGTGTGGTGAGTAAGCAGCAAGTCACTGCCCTGGGGGGCACAGCCAGGGTTTGGCTGCCAAGCAGCACCCGGGGCACTGAGGGAGCAGGAAATGCCATGTGTTGGGAACTGAAGGGGGACCCCATTCCCTGCCCTCCTCCTTACACCTCCTTGGCAAGGATGGCATGCAAACAGCTGGGAAGGTGCCTAAAGGAAAGAGGCTTTGGCATGGCACTGCATCAACCCATGGACCTGCTAGCTGCAGGGTCATGCTGAGGCCAGGCTGTCATGAGCAGCTGCCCAAACTCGTGCTGCAGGTACTGGGGGGCATGGAGGGAGCATGCACCTGCAGAGGTGGTGGTCCTAAAGCCATGTCCAAACCCTGGGAGGGCTGGGATAAGAAGTCCACCCACTCATGGTCACTGTGTCCTTCTTCTGAGTCCTGACAGAGGCTGGAGCTGGGGTAGCATGAGGGCTTGGCTAGTTCATGCCCAAAAGTGGGTGCCACATGTTGTGGGAAGACCCTGCAAAGCTTGTGCAGATGTCAGGGTGTGCCCCTCCTGCGCGGGGGCTGCTTGAAGCAGTCAAGGTTCTGATGCAAAGCCCAGACAAACCCTCCAACTGGGGACATGTGTAGGGCATGGCTGGCGAGCCTGGGTGTCACCATGGGAGAGTGGACGTGACCAAGAGCAGGGACAAGGGATTACACTGGGGAAAGTTCACCTGCCTTTGTGGGAGAAAACAAGTAGCCCAATGCTGGAGCCAGTAGTCATCTCAAAGAGTGCAGGAGAAACAGTGTTCCTTTGAGAAACCCAGCAAGGGCACAGGGAGATGGCAGCAGGCAGGGGCTTTTCCACTGGGAGATTCATTGCTGCCCGTATGGTGCTGCTCCAGGGGAAAAGGCATGCAGGGGAAGGCTGGGCAGCCCAGTCTGTCGGGCGCCGTGGGGTAGCAACTGTGGGTCAGCAAGCCCAGGGGGTGACTCACAAGGCTCACCCCGAGGCACACAGGCAGGGCCCTCCAGCCCAGCAGCCTGCCCTTACAGGCTCTAGCCTGTAGCTGGTCCGGGCTCTGACAGGAGGAGAGACCACTGTTGCATGAAACCACCCAGGGTGTGTGGCTTGAGGGACATGGGACTGGGACCCCCTTAAACAAGGGTGCAGCCACAGGGGCTGGTGGGAGGGGTCCTCCCTGAGCACCTCTGGAGAAATCCCATGAAAATCTGGAGGTGCACTGCCCTTGTGCGTGGATGGGAAGGGGATGGAGGGCAGGTGTCCATCCCTCTGAGCCCCCTCAGACCCACGGCTGGAGCAGAGCACATTTCAGTTGGGATGATTTTCTCCCTTGCTTTCTCTTTCATCTCCCAGCTGCTCTCAGCCATGCCCATGGAGAGCCAACAGGCACCAGGGAAGCTGGCTTTGCTTGCCCTCATCCTCAGAGAGCCCCTGTTTCTGCCAGCACAGCCCAACTGCAAAATGTCTTGGCTGAAGTCCTGCCCTCAACTGCCTGGGGCTCCTCAGTCTGCCTGCTCTGTGTCTCTGCAGCCTCTGGGCCAGCCCAGGAGCCCCAGGCAGTCCCTACCTGTCCTGCTCAGGGAGAAATCACTGTTGCACAAGGAGCTGAGTGAGAAATGAGTAAATAGGGGAGGAGGAAGAAAGAGAATTTACAGAGCCGGCGGGAGGAAGGAGAGCCTACTCCCTGCAGCTTGGCACTAATCAAGGTGCCAGCAGCACATGAGTGACATATCTTCCATTGGCACTGAGCACAGCCTGCTCCCTCTCACCATGGAAAGGTCTGTGTCTTCAGTGAGCTTTCTGAGGACATCCTTACACAATGAGGATGCTCTTTCTCAGGCTGCGATGTCACTAGCAGGATGTCAGTGCTTGTACGTCACACCTGAATCTTTTCCCATAGATGCAACCGTCTGCCAGGATCCCAATGGGTACAGCTACCACCCATGAGTCGCCAGGCCTGCCTGCTTGTCTGGGGAGAGCAAGAGACTTTGCTCCTGAGACCTGGCCCAGCTACAGCCCACTACATCACTCTCATAAATTAGGTTGTCAGTGGGGGGAAAAGCTGGCTTAAACAGGCAATCCCTGTATCCCACCCACCTCATAGATAATGTACTCAGGGATGGGATGGGGAAGTTATAAAGACATTTCTTCCTTGGCCAGGGGAAAATGCCCCCTTGGCTAAGCACCCACAAGTGCCCAGTGATGCACACACAAAGTTGTGCCACCGAAGTGCCTATGCATCAGTGACAGTAAAGAACAGATCTATCAATGCCACGAGCCCTGGGGCTTCCAGGAACTCTGGCACAAAACACAGCTGCTCCCCTGAGCCCATCCCCAAACAGCAAAAACTACAGACACCAGTGCTACCCAGACCTGGGAGAGAGGACCAGTACCAGGAGCAGGCACATGGGAAGATGCCTGTCATGAGTGCCCAGACTCCTCTGCCCCACACAGGAAGGGCTCCCTGAGATGATCTCAGCCGGGGTCAAAATACCAAACTCTGAGAGAAGCAGTTCATGAATCACCCAGCTGCCTCTATGCCCTGTCCTGGGAAGCCTGGCACATCCATTTAGTGGTGCTGGTGGCCTCATCCACCCACCACCTCTTCCAGCTTGCTGGCTTCAGAGCGAAGCAGTGTGAGCTGGTGATCCCTCTGAAGCCACTCCACTGCCCAGTGCATTCGTCGTGCATCAGGCAGCTTTTATTATCATCAGTGTTATTACTTTTAAAATAAATGTTCCTTTTCTCCTTCTATTTTAAAAGAAGAAAAAGCAAGTTTGACCCCTTGCCCTCCTCTGCCAAATCCTGCTAATCTCCCAAAGTTGCTGCTGCCTATGCACACACTGCACCAGCAGGACCCAGACTCTAGGGTGAGATGCAGTTCTGAGCACCTGGGGCATGAGGCACCGTTACCCCAGCACCCTGCCCTTGTTGGTGCTCTCTGCTTGCCTCTGAAAGGAAGGCAAAATGAGCTTCTCCTTCACCTCTACCTGCTCCAGTCACGGGCACATGCCCTCAAAGGTGTAGCACAGGGCATGAAGTTGGAGTTATTGGTGAGGATGGGTCACAGAAAGCATGGACAGCTGAAAGGACAGCTGTGTGTGTCTGAGGATTAGCCTGGGACAAACAGCAGGTCTCAGGCAGCAGGAGGGCATAGGCGCTGCCAATGGCACAGCTCTCCTGAGGTAGGTGGCAGGCAGTGTGGAGACCCTCCACAAGCATCCTGCTTTGGCTAGGGCTTACCCTACCTTGCTCTCCCCTCTTCCAGCAAAAAACCTAAGGCAAGTCCCTCTCAGCCCCATGTTGAACCCTTGCCTGGCAATAAACAGTGCTTGGGCTCCAGGGACAAACTCCCAGCTGATGAACAACTGACTGTAACAGCACCATTTATACTCACAAAGGCATCCACTGCAGCCCTGGAACCAGGGCTAGCAAAAGGAATGGAGATGTGGAATAAATCACTGGTGGGCAGGCAGGGGACCATGAGGGGAAAGGCTTATGGAGAGCTTTATTTTAGGGGTCAAAAGAGTGTGACAATGTGGAGACGAATAGCCTCAGATAATGAATGATAGCCCGGACGGCACGCCGGGGAGTTGGAATCTAAGCACTTAAAACCGGATAAAGACAGGCTGGGTGAAATTCTTAATAGATTTAAATAGTTCATGTTTCGACAGATACCTGGGCTTTCCAAGGCTGGGTCCCAGTTCTGTGCCTGTAATGAATCCCCCACCCCCTCTGGTATCCTGCAAGGCACCGTCTCTGCTTTTGATGAGGGCACCATTACAAATAGGGGTTTTGTCCCTGCTGTGTCCAGACCACCATTCAGGGGGGACACTGGAGGGACCCTAAGGATTTTAATTAAATTTGACTTATTGGAGGGGTCTGGAAGCCACTAAGCCCCCTTGCCCACCCCTCAGGCATACAAGCCTCCCAGGCTGTGGGCTGGGGGTGTGGGGAAGCAAAGTGCAACTCTCACCACAGGACCTGTGTGCCCTGTACTCCTGGGGATCGCCCAACCTGCTGCCCCAAACACACTTGTGTGCCCAAACCCTGACAATATCTGGGTGCCCCAGTCTGGCTCAGAACAGCCGACGAGCAGCAATTCCAACCCCCGCGGTGCCTGGGCGTAGGGACTCTGTTGTCCCCAGGCTGGGAGGGGGACCACCACCAGAGATCGAGATACCCTGCGTGCCCTCCTGCTTACCCGCGCCCCCGGGATGTCCTACTCACCACCAGAGCCCGATGATGTTAGCGGGGCAGAGGAGGATGAAAAAGAGCCCCAGCTGGGTCCGGGAGAAAGGCAGCATCCTGCCAGGACTGAGGAAAGCGTCGAACTCGCTTCACGCCGCTCGCCGCTCGCCGGGCACCCCCGAGGTCCGGCCGGGGCCCCGGCGGGTGGGTGCCCGCTGTGTCCCTCCGCCGGGCCGGGCCGGGCCGGGCCGGGCCGGGCAGGCAGCGCGGCCGGCGGGGCCGTCCGGGCCGGGCCGGGCTGGGCTGGGCTGGGCAGGCACCTCCGGGCGGCTGGAGCGCGGCGCGGAGGCTGCTCCGGAGAAGGAGGAGGAGGAGGGACGGGGCTGCGAAAGCATCTGCTCCGACAGGGAAACCGGAGCCCGGGGGGACGGACAGGGCGGGCCGGGCGGGGGGACTCCCGGGTGCCAGGCTCCGTTCCCAGCGCAGAGCCACCGGCACGATGTGGGCACGGGCACCCTCCGGTAGGGGACGGTGGCCTCAGCCTGTCCGGCCCCGCGTCCCGCCGCCGCCTTTGAACGTGCAGCCCTTTTGCGGATCTGGCTGGCACAGCCCTGCCCCCGAAGCCCCGGGACCTGAGGCGGACCTGCCTGGAGCAGCCCTGCCCGGCTCCACTCGGGGTCCTGCCGTAGCGCTGTCAAACCCGACCTGGCCTCGAGGTGTTCCCGACACCTTCCCGTAGCACTCTTGCCCGACCCTGACACCCCTGGCATGGTTTTGCTCAAATCTGGCGTCCCTTGCTGCCCCCAGCACAGCCCTGCCTGACCCCTGTCCCAGGTCTGGACTCTCCTGGCACAACCCTGGCTCCATTACCCTCCCTGTCCTCAGATCAGTCTGTCCCTCCCGGGAAAGCTGCAGGAGTGACCCCTCACAAGCATCTCCAGCACTCTGGAGAGACACGCCTGGGGCAGAGGGACACGCGGGAGAATGATCGAGCCAGCCCCAGGAGCAAGGAGACCAGGAGAAGAGTGCAGTGATGGACATCTTGTTTATGGTGATTTCACTTCAAGTGCAGCCGGGACCCAGAAGAGAGACGGTCCCCAGCACCAGATCGTAACAGGAGGAGCAGCAGGAGCTGCCTGGGGCAGGAGGAAGCTGACATGCCCAGAAGGTAGCAGGGGGCCACACAAGGGTCAGGCAGCTGGGGACAGGAGGAGCCCATAGCCTGCCACACCATTTCTCCCCACAGAGGAGCTTCAGGAATGGTTTTCCAGTCCAGTGCTCTGCATCTCTGATTCCTCTTGTACCATTCATGGCTCCCAGCAGAGGTTGGGGACGCAGCTCCCAGCTCTGCAGCATCTGGGCCATGGATCCTGGACAGCTACCCGGGGGGAGTCTCATCTGATCTCTGTATCCACCTCCAGTGAGCAGCCAGCCAGCCCATTGGGTTATCCCAAGGGAAAAGGAGATGTCTTCCAGCCGTGATGGGCAAAGCAGAGCACCCTTGGTGCTGGCGAGATCACCCCTCCCTCCAGCAACTATTTGTGCTCTGTCCTCCTTCATGGCCTGCCATTCCCTACCATCTCAAGCCCCTGGCTTGCCCATCACCGTTGCCCTTGCCTTGATCACCAGCGGTTTCACCCCTTTACCTGGGCATGTCCTCTCCCTGCTTACAGCATTTGGTGGTGGATGGCTCAGGCTTTATCTGCAGCTTGGCACAATTCTCTCCCTCCTGGGCACAGGAGGTAAGAGACTCCCACCACCTCTGGAGGTTTCACAGCTGCTCATTCTCTGTCCTCCCACACAGGAAGAGGGCTCCTGCTCTGCACCCTCGGCATGGTGGCTAGGACTGAGCTTCCCCAGCCGCAGCATGGGGACACGGTGACACGGGGCCCTTCCCTGAGCCGGGCACTGCATGTGGGCTGCTGCACCATGCCCTGTCCCTGTTGCCTTTTGCCTTCACCCACCAGCCTCCATCCTAGCTGTCCTACAGGGACCCCATCACCCCTGATGTAGGGGGATATCCCGCAAAGAGCAGCTCGTGGAACAGGGACATCCCTGCTAAGGCTGTACCCAGGGGCCCAGCCCCTGCCGGCAGAGCTCACTGCAGCGCACAGCTCATCTGCCGGCGTGTTGAAAGTGCCTGTTGTCCCTCCGCCCCTAGCGCCTGGCCTCCTCGCAAAGGCAGCGCGGGGCAGGTGAGAAGCCTTTATCTGATTTCCTAAGGGCAGAAAAATCCCTTTGATTTTGCCCCGAAGAGGGGAGCGGGAGGGGGGGTGCCGTCTCGGCGAGCAGGTGCGGCTGCTGTTCAGCAACTCGCCTTATCATGTCAGCTCTGCGTGAGGCTGGAGGGGGCTGGGGGGGCTGTGATGCCCTCAGCACACTTATGGGAACTGGTCCCACTGCCCGGGTCCTGTGGCAAAGCCTCCTTAGAGGGGCTGGAGGGGCAGAGTGGACAAAGGTGGGCTCCTTGCCTTGTGTCTGGATCAGAGGGGGCTGGGATGAGGTGTATGCCAGGAGTTTGCCCCTATTTCCCAGCTTTTCCTTCACAACTTTTCTCACAGCTGCATCAAAATTCTCCTTTAGCAAGGGGAAGCTGAGGCACAGAGCTGCTGAGACCTGCTCGAGCAGGTGGGGAGTGGTTGTCTGTTCGCTCAGCCTCAGTAATTTTCTTGCTGCCTCTACTCCTGCAACAAGACCCAAAGGCACACCTACTTCAGGGGACAAGGTGACAGTGGTCATACTAATCCAGGGTGACAAGGATGCCACTGCTACTCTGAAGCAGCCTCCACCATCGCAGCTGATCCTTTGTCTCTGCCTTTCCTCGCCTCTCGCAGCTCACTCCCCCCCCCCCCCCCCGGCTTTTGTGTTATTACAAATTATAAAACAATTTTTTCCTGCCGTCCCGCATTCTTCTGCCTCCTGCAAGAATTTTAATGTATTTATTTTTGCTATCAGGGGAAAGCGCCGTGTTCCTCGGCCACCCCCAGGCAGCCCCGGCCCCGCTTGGCCACTGATGGAAATTAATGACGGAGGATGCAGGGGGAGAGCAGACACCCCTGCACCCCTGCAGCAGAGAGCTGGGGGGACAGGTACCCCCCTAGCCAGCCATGTTTTCCCAGTGGCACGGATCTGCGGAGGACAGAGAACTCAGCTGTGGTAGGGGTGAGGGGACAGAGGGGCTGGTGCCCAGGAGAAGCTGTTGATTATGAGCTGGGGAGGGCACAGTTATTGGGTGGCTGGGCAGGGCGAAGAGGTGCTTTGAGGTCTGGCTTTGAGGGTGCTGTGTTGGAGAATTGTCCCCACATAGCAGCATGATTTTGAAGTCCTCTTGAGGGAGAGGAGACCTCCCCAGGACTCCAGCCCTCTCTGCCTCTCGTGACAGCAATTCCCCGTGATCCCCAGCCTGCTTGTGAGACAAAGCATCCCCTGAGTGGCCTATCCTGCACCCCCCCACTGAACTCCCTCTGCCTCTAGGCTGGTGCCCTGATACTGTGCTGAGCTCTGCCTCTCACTCCTGACCATACAGCCCCAAGGGCATGGATGGGGTTGCCCTGCTGCAACAGCCCTCCTACCCCACAGCCACAAGGCTGGGGGGGGGCTCTGGCTGCTAGGAGGGAGCGGACAGGGGAGGAAGTAATGGGCCTTTCCCGCTGTGGGGAAAGCGTGGCGATTTCCAACCCAAACACCCCGGCGCTCAGCGGCCGCATACTTTCCCAGCGTCCCTCCCCTCCTTTATTCCTGAGGACATTGGCAATCAAACCCACGTTGGCCTCATCTCCTGCTCCTGCAGTGAGGTCATCGAGCTGTGTTTGTGACATCCCGGCATTTCCATGGCAGCGCGCTGTGATGTCATAAGCCCAGGTTGCGACCTCACGGCAGGAGGAGAATGATCTTATTAAAACAACATGGTCCCCATCCATGGCTGCTCACAGCCGGGGGATTCCAGCGCGGGGCAGCAGTCAGCAGCCAGCCCTGTGGCAGCCAGGGGGATGATGGGGATGGTGCCTTCTCTGGGGTTATGTCACCAGTGGGAGATGGTGATGACACAGGGCATGATCCAGTGCTCAGAGTGGAAGGTGGCCTCTAGGGCTGAGCTCCCAGCTGATGCAAACACACAAGCCACATGGTGCTGAAGTGACAGTGAATTTGGGGACAGCCATGCTCGAACTTACTCCTCAGGGTCCCCCAGGCCTGTCCACAGTGCTGCCCACCTCTGGGACTGAGCGTCTGGGGCCTTATCGGGGTGCAGAGCCCTTTCATGTTAGGCTGGCGGGCAGCAAGCGGAGCTGATGAGGACCTGTCCCCAGATCAGAGCTGCCCGGTGCTGACAGCGACTGTGGGGCCCATTCTTAAATTAGACAAGTCCCCCTCCCCCTGGCCAGCACTCCTGGCCCTGGCCCATGGCTGGACATAGCCTGGGACATCACGGCCCACAGCACTTTGTGTGGCCAGCATGACCCACACACGTGCACACACCTGTCAGCACACAGCCTACCCTCAGGGAGAACTGGTCATCCCTTGGGCACTGACAGGCAGGAGATGGACGGATGGATGGATGGATGGATGGATGGATGGATGGATGGATGGATGGATGGATGGATGGAGGGGTGAATGGGAGGATGGGTAGACAGATGGGTGGGTGGCTCTCTGGATGGACAGGTAGGTGTGGGGCTGGGTGGGAAGAGTAATGTGTGTATTTGTCGATGGACGGATGGATGAGTGTACAGACAGCTCAGTAGATGGATAGAGAGATGGCTGTGAGAAAGCTATTTGCAAGTGTGGATGGACGGACGGACGGACAGACCGACAGGTGGATGGATGGATGGATGGATGGACGGACAGGAGTAAGGATGGCCCTAGCATCCTTCTTTTTAGCATCATGTTTAATGAGCCTGTGTAGCTCTGGAAGTTGTTGCTCTTTCCAAACCACCTAAGTTTCACGCAGCATCAGTTCTGGGAGAGAAGGGAACATCCACGTCCCAATGGGAGAAAATTTGCCTCTCTCTCTGTGCAACAGTTTGAGGGCCCGACCTTGTGCTGCTGCAGCACCCTCACTGCTAGCACAGAATCCACTCTCGACTGCCCAAAGGGGAAACTGAGGCCAAGGAGACCGACTTACAGAGCAACAAAACTGAAACCACCCCTTTTCAGGGAGGCATGGCTCCGTGGCCAGTCCCCCTCATTCCAGCTCCCCACACGTCCATCTGTCCATCCATGGGAAGGACGCGCATATCTGGGCTGCGAGCGATGCCGCTGTCCTTGGGCCCCCGTGGGCTGTAAACATGATGTCATGTGGCAGCATACACAGCCCGCTCTGTGCACGGGTCCCCGAATGGGCTTCACAAAGTTCTGCGTGGGAGGCATGCACCATGGCCCACAGCCAAGGGAACTGGAGTCAGGAGATAAAATCAGGTTTGCTTTAGGCTGGAGCAAACAGCCTTTTGCAGGAGGAGTAAGGGACAGGGAGAGCAGATGGAAAGAGGAGACACCTCCCCATCTTGGAGAATTTGGCAGGGAGCAGAGGTGATGTGGGAAACTCCAGGAAAACCCGGCACTGGTCTTGCTGGTCTCAGGTCACCTCCCTTTGCTCCTACTTGACTTAGAATAACTCCATAGGCACTTGAAGTCACTAATCAGCCAGGACCACTTGAGAGCAGCCTGGGGCTGCCTCCGTCTCCTGTGATAACAGCATGCCAGCCCTGGGTTCTCTCTGGCATCCCACTCTCACGTCCTCGGGCAAAGGTCCTGGCCCACCAGGGTCCTATGGGGCACAAAGCAGGGGGAGCCTGGATCAGAGCCTTCTGCCAGGTCCTAACCCCTCCATGGTGGGGGACACATCACATCATGCTGGTTGATTTGCCTCTTGTTTCAAAAGCTTTGTGCTGTCCCCAAGCCCCTGTCCAAGTCTGAGAGGTCAGACAGAGGGAAATGAGGGGAAGCAGACCTTTGGGAGGGGGCCAAGAGGGTCCCACTTGAACTCTCTGTGTAGGAGAAAAGCAGCTGTCTCCAAATCTGAGATCTGTCCACATCCCTCTTGATCTCCCCGTGTCCCCCTTTGCAGCCCCACTGGCCCCAGTGTGGCTGGTGACTCAGGCAGTGACAGTGTGGTGACACATGGTTGACGTAACAGGCCATCTCTAGTTCAGTGCTTTGGGCTGTTTACAGTCCTCAGGACCCAGGATCAACCTTCTCACAGCCTGGGCTTTCCTGGGGATGAGTCAAGGGATGCCCTCCCTTGGGACACCCCACTTCCTCCCCCCATCTGTGGGAGAGCAAATCGGGCTCAGTGGATGCAGCTCTGGGAAAGATTTCCAGCTCCTGGGTGACGCTGTACAAGTCACATGAAGAAACTGTCTCTCCCTCTGAGGAGGACCAGCAGCCAGGACCCTCCATAAGCAGTGTGTGGTGGATGGTTGAGGGACAGAGAGGCAGGGGCCCCCACAGTGTCCGTGTCTGCACCCACAGGTCCCACCAGTGAGATGAGCTCGGACGTGACAGCGGGTCAGTGGGATGAGTAGAGTCACAGCATCCCTGGGGCAAAGTGACACACAGGATGTGACCTGCCACCCCCAGCTCCCCATCCCCGTGGCTAAAGACAGCATTTGCTCTCCCGCCTCTGCTGCGCTTGTCACCAAGCTGGGCTGGCCCGGCACTGGGGGCTCCCCTCCCGGGAGCTGGCGTTGTCCCCGGCTCCACGCGGCATCTTCCGGCCGTAGATGTGTCATGGCCCAGCCTGCTCCCTTCGGAAGTCCCCGCCGGGCGATTCTGAAAGGGGCTGATTCACCCGACCCTCCCGGCCCCCTCCAGCACGGCCTCCCCCACAACCCCGGCAGTGGCCCCGGCGGAGCCCCCGGCCGGTCCCCGCCGCCGCTCCCGCCGTCCGAGGACGGGGAGCACAGCCTAGCGGCAGGAGAGGGAAGCAGCCGGGATAACGGGACCCCTCCGCGTCCCGGGGCACTGGGGACCGGCCTGGGGAGTCCCTGCGGTGGTACAACCTGCCCTTCCACAAGGCCGAGTGCGCGGTCCTGAACATAGGTCGGGGCTACCCCAGTTTTGTCTGAGGGATGGACGGACTGACGGCCGGGATGGATGGGTGGAGAGCTCCTTCACTGTGGAGGAGTGATGGGCACTGGTGGATTAAAAATAGTATATGAGCCGACAATGTGCACTTGCAGCGCAAAAAGCAGATCACGTCTGAGACTGGAAAATAAGAAGCATATCCAGCAGGGCAGGGAATGTGGTTGCTCCTGCTCCACTCCACACTTGTGAGAACCCACCTGGGGCAGAGCACCTCTGGGGTCCTCAGTGCAAGAGAGGTATGAACCTGTTGGAAAAAGGCTCAGACGAACCAGACAAGGCTACAAAATGATCGTGGGGCTTGAGCACCTCTCCTGTGAAGACAGGCTGAGAGATTTTTGTCGTTCAACCTGGAGAAAGCTCAGGAACATCTTATTGCAACCTTTCAATATATAAACTTGTTTATAAGAAAGATGGAGCGAGACCTTTAGTAGGAACTGTAGTTTTCACTCTTTTTTCAAGAGGCAATTGTTTTAAACTGGAAAAGGTTGCAAGGTTCCATTGCCCCACAAGGGGAAGCACAGTTACAGCAGGCTGGGAGAGGCCAAGGCATCCTCTGCCGGGGAGAGTGAGAGCTACAGGGTCTCAATTTCCCAGGCTGGGAAGCTCGCAGAAGTCCTCGGGCCGGGGCTCTCCTGCTGCCCCGGCTCTGAACCCGGCAGGGGCAAGGCAAGCGGCAGAGCTGCTGTGAGCAGCCATGAGATGGCAGCAGGCGCTCGTTCTTGGCTATCCCAGCCTTGGGTGCATCAGGGGTGTCTACAGGCACGGGGATGCCCGCGTCCTGCACCCCAGTCCCTGCCCCACTGGCAGGGAGCACAGAAAGCATCACCCTGGAGCCCAGTTCGGGACACTCCCGGTCCCCCGGTGAGACAGGACCGAGGGCAAGAACAGCCACTCACGGGGCTCTCAGACACCTGTACAGCCTCAGACAACCTCCCTGTCCAGGACCTTGTACCCGATGCCCGATAAGAGCAGTTAATGATCAGCACTGGTGTCCCAGAAACACGGTGCCCGACACCCCTGGAGTGACACCTGGACAAAGTACTGCCCTGCCCTACTGTCCCAGGTTGGTCAGAGCCTACATGTCCTGCATGCACGGCCCCAGACACCCCAGCAAGGCCCTGCTCATGGGCTGGATGGCTTGGCCTGCACCAGCTTCAGGCAGGAGCTGGCACCGTTCTCTCCCTGGCATGAAAACATACATGGAGTATGTGTGAAAACACCTTCCTCCAGTCTGCTGCCAGCAGCCACAGTGGGCTTACCAAGGCCTCCCCATCTGTGGTCTTGGCCGGCAGTGCCTGGAGGAAGTGTTGAGAGAGGGCCTGGAACAATTTGGACCCAGCTCCCCAAGGCACCATCCTGCACTGCTGGGGGACAAGGCAGACACAGGGGGGTGACAGGCAGGGGACAGAAGCAGGGCAGGATGGCTGAGTCCAGGAGACCTGAAGAGCAGGCTCGGTGGTGAACATGGAGCTGACACAAGGTGTGCAGGGTCTGGGATGTGGTTACCAGTGGCAGGGTGCAATGCCAGTGCTGGCACGTGTTGTGCCCTGGCTGGTGCTGTGCCCAGTCCTCGTGCCCGTGCCTGGCGTGCGGTGCCTAGCACCCGCTGCTTATGTGCAATACCCAGGATGCAGCACCTGGTGCCGCAGGCTCCACTGTGCCAGGGTGCTGCACCTGCCGTGCCATGCCAGTGCTGGCTGCCAGCTGCCTTGTGCATCGTTCCATCATGCACAACGCACGGCACCCAGCACCCGGTACGTGCCAATTCCATCACACCCGGTGCCCGGTCTGCGATGCTGCAGAGTAGTCGCCGATGTCCAGCTCTTGGTGTAGCGCTCATGGTACCCAGTGTGCCGTGCCGACTACATAGCACACTGCAGCCGGTCTCCACGGCCCGGTAGAAGGTATGCCGCAGCCGGCACAAGGCGCACGGTATGGACTGCCCGGTGCCCGCCGAGCGGCAGCCGGTACCCCGCATCCAGAGCGCAGCAGCCGGGGCCGGTACCCGTTGCGCAACGCACGGGCTGCGCGATTCCCTATTGCCGGTGCGCGATGCTCAGTCCCCGGTGCGCGGTGCCCGGTGCCGGTGCCCGGTTGCCGCCCCCGCGCCGCCCCCCGCACCGCCCCCGGTGCCGCCCCCCACCACCCTCGGTGCCTCCCCGCCCCGCCCCGTCCCGTGCGCTGCCGACGGAGCATGGCGGGCCCGAGCGGCGGGGCCCGGCGGCCGCTGCTGCCGCTGCTCCTGCGCCCCCGCCCGCCGCCGCCGCGCAGCAGCCCGGGACCGCCGCGCAGGACCGGGGGCTCGGCGGCAGCGGCGGCGGGGCCGGCGCGGCTGAAGGGACCGGAGGAGCTACCGGGGCCGGGGCTGCTCCGTACTTTCGTCTGGCTGTTCCTGCGGGGCTACCTGCTGCACACGCACCGGCTGCAGGTGCGCCGGGGCAGCCCGGCCCGGGGGCTGCGGGCTGCGGGGGTCGGGCTGCGTGGGGGCCTGGCGACCCTGCACGGGCGGGAGGTGGGGAGGGAGGGTTGGGAGGGGTGCGTGGGATGGAGGGGCTTTCGGGGGAGCTGCAGGGAGGGTGCTGTCCCCGGGGGGCTTTGCGAGTGAGGGAGTGGGAGCTAGCTGGGGGCAAGGGGAGATGGGCTCCAGGGAGGGGTTAGCTGCCGACAAGTGACGGCGGGGAGTTGAGCGGGGGCGGCAGAGCAGGGGAGCACAGGGGATGGGCGGTGGGGGGCACCCGGCACCGTAGGGTGATGCTGGGGCCAGCAGGCAGAGAGGGGCCAGCAGAACCGAGTGACATCGGGAGGGTCCAGACAGCTCAGGGCTGCTCCAGCAGCCCCGAGCCGGCGAGGCAGCTGAGGGCAAAGGTTCGGGGGTATCTCACAGGGTCCTGCCATCCCCGGGCTCCTGCTGTGACAGCTGGAGGGAGCAGCGGTTTTGGGTGCAGGTGACTGGGTAGGTTTTTTTGGCAGATGATTCCAAGGCAGGGGAGGGGTAGGCAGAGGTATTTGTTTTCTTCTGTCAACACTTCCTCATACGTCGGATGAAGCAAGCAATGGGCTTGGCTGGCTGCAAGCCAGGTGACATCTTCCAGCGCCCCGGAGCTCTGACCAGCCCGAGAAGCGTGCGGGATCAGGCCTCTCTGGCATCTCAGAGCTCCATGCTCTGCTGGTTGGAGAAGGGGTTATCACAGGACAGTGGGATTTTGGAGTGTAGGCACTGGAGCTCCCTCCTGCTCCCTCCTGCCCTTGGGACTCTGAGCACAGCCTGGCTTTGCAGGAAGGTGCCCACATGCTCTGGAGGTGCCTTTCCCCAGGTCCAGGCAGCTCTAGCTTCTCACAGCCCAGCTCTCCAAGGCCTGCACTGTGTCAGGTCCTGGCTGCTGGCAGATGGTGGTGGGCAGGCTTCAAGCTGGGGCATAGTGCCCCATGCCCACGAGCTGCCTGCAGTACCGGGGCGGCCGTCCCTCCCCCTCCTCCTGCCACCGTGCCTGAGGAACGTCTCCCCGTGGTGACGAATCCAGCTGAATCCAGGCGCAGGCTGCGATGCAGACAGTCACCAAGGGAGATTGTACCACGTGCATCCTCACAGCCACGGGGAATGGGGACCAGGGCTTCCCTGCTAGGTCCCCTGTATCCCCCCCCATGCTTGGCCATGCTCTGCAGGGGCTCTGGCAGTGCCTGGGTGGGATGGAAAGTGATCTTTGGAGACGGCCCTGTGCAGATCCACTTACAAAGGGGTGCCCAGCTGCCCCCAAGGGATGCACTTGGAGGTCACGGTGTTGCTGCTGGGGAAGCAGGCATGGTACCTCTGGCTGCGGACCAGGAGGGGAGCTGCAGCTGACAGGTCCCAGAGCAAAACTGATGTTGATGAACGTCCCCTAGCTGGCTTGTGAGCCTGTGGCCCCAGGGCCATGGCCTGGAGGTAACAGCCTGTTCTGGGAACAGCCCAGTTATGCCCTAACCTGGTGCTGCACTCCCACTGCTGATGATTAACCACCCTGACTGAGTGGTGAGTTCAAGGACCCACTCAGTGACTGTTGTCCCCAGGTTAGGCAGAGCTGGGGCCATACTGGAAGCAGCAGGACTTAGTCCTGCTGGTTGATGCTGCAATGGTCCTGCATCTCAGCACAGTCCTGTGCGTGCAAGTTTTCTCTGTCCCTGCTGTCCCTTCTTGGTCTTCCTTCCCCAAAAGACCCACCAGGCTGTCTCTGCATCTCTGGGGTGGGTGAAGGATGTGCCAGTCTGTACTGGGGAATCTGTGCCTGGTGTTTTTAGTGCTGGGAGAGGAAATGCCAAGAGACACCAGCCCAGACCATCTGCAGAGCACTTCAAGGATGCTGCCAGCTTGGGGGGTGTCAGAGGCAGGTGCTTGAGCTCAGGTGGTGCTGAGATGCCCATGGGGTGGGTGCAGATAGGCACGTTCAAGGCAGCGTTGGGGCAGGGAGGCTCTGACCCAGCTCATCCCATTGACCCTGCTATGCTTTGTGCATCACAGGTGATATCCCGGCGCCTTTATGGACCTATCTGGAAGTCAACCTTCGGACATTATAGGAACATCAACATTGGGAGCCCAGTGGTGCTGGAGCAGCTGCTACGCCAGGAGGGCAAGTACCCCATGCGGAGCGACATGGCCCTGTGGAAGGAGCACCGGGACACCCGGCGCTTGCCCTACGGACCCTTCACTGAGTGAGTCCTGCCCTGGCTACGCTCTTTGGGGCAGCACACATCTCCTGCCCCTTCCTCAGGTGTAGGGCCCAGGTGGCAGTTTGCATTACTCCCACTCCTGCAAGCTGCACATCCCCACCAAGTAGATGGGCATGGCCACGGCGGGTGGAACGACCCCTGGGATGGTTCCAGCCTGGGGTTGGGGAGTATGCACACAGGGATTGGGGGACTGCTGCCCCTTGCCCATCCGTGCCTCCCAGCGCTGAGCTTCGTCCCCATCCAGGGAAGGGGAGCGCTGGTACCGCCTGCGCCAGGTCCTCAACAAGCGGCTGCTGAAACCCTCGGAGGCGCTGCTGTACGCGGATGCCATCGGGGAGGTGGTGTCAGACCTGATGGTGCGGCTGCAGGAGGAGCGGAGCCGCAGCCCCTCAGGGGTGCTGGTGGGGGACGTGGCCAACTTGCTCTACCGCTTTGCCCTGGAAGGTAGGGGTGTCCTCCCCCTCACCCCTGCCCTGTCCCATTCCCCCGGAGGTCTGGATGCTGTTTGTCCCCCGCAGGCATCTCCTATATCCTCTTCGAGACCCGCATCGGGTGCCTCAAGCAGCAGGTCCCTGCTGAGACCCAGCACTTCATTGACTCCATCAACCTGATGTTCAAGAACTCCATCTTTGCCACTGTCCTGCCCCGATGGAGCCGCAAGGTGCTGCCCTTCTGGGACCGTTACCTGGACAGCTGGGACACCATCTTCGCCTTCGGTGAGCGGTGACAATGGGCATCCAGTGTCGTGGCATTGGGATCCCCTAGGACTCTCAAAAAGTGGGCAGTCCCTGGCCAAATGTCTTTTTGGCAGCCCTTGCTCTGTCAGCTCTGGTTCCCACTCTGTCCCTGCAGGCAAGAAACTGATTGACCGAAAGATGGAGGAGCTGGAGGGGCAGGTGGAGCGTGGCAAGGAGGTGTCCGGCTACCTGAGCTACCTGCTGGCCAGTGGCAGACTCAGCCTGGACGAGGTCTATGGCAGCGTGGCCGAGTTGCTGCTGGCTGGTGTGGACACGGTGAGAGCCAGAAAGCTGCTCCAGGGGATCTCTGCTGAGCTCCATGCCCAGAGGAACCCACGGGGCTGTGCTCCATCCAGCCCTTGCAAGCTCTAGCCTGGTTGCTGTGGGGCTGATGCCCCACAGGAGTAAACCCTCAGGGACTGATCAGTACAGATTCTGTCCTCTGCTCTGCTTCGTGCCCTGCTCCCTGCCTCTCTCTCCCCTGTGCCTGCTGCCCCTCACCCCTGACTTCTCTGCACACCAGAGCAGGGGCTCTCTGGTGCCGTATTGATGCTGTGCTTGGCACAAGGCTGCTCAGGTACTAGCCCCAATTCCTTCACTCCCACTGGTGCTCCGCTCCCCCAGACCTCCAACACGCTGTCCTGGGCTTTGTACCACCTCTCCCGCGACGCAGACATCCAGGAGACCCTGTACCAGGAGCTGAAAGCTGTTGTGCCTGCCGACCGGTTTCCTGCTGCTGAGGATATCCCCAAGTTGCCGATGCTTCGGGCCGTTATCAAGGAGACTCTGAGGTACATCCCAGCCTTGTCCCTGCCCTGAGGTCCTGGTCACCAGCTCCTTCTCCAGGGGGGATGCACCAACCAGGCAGGATGCAAGGCTGGATTTCAGTCCCTCTGGACTGCAAATATCTATGTCCCCACCCCCGAGGAGCTGCTGAGCCTTGTCCTGCCTGCATCTCGCTCTCTCTGGGATCTCTAGACGAGTCCTGCTCCCCCACTAACTCTCCCCATATCCCAGAGTCTACCCTGTGGTGCCCACCAATGCCAGGGTCTTCTATGAGAAGGACATTGTCATCGGAGACTACCTCTTCCCCAAGAACGTGAGTGGGGGCCGTGCTGTGGGGACCCCCGCTGCACTCAGTGGGGCCAGGTGGGGTCATTAAACGCAAATTCTTTACCTGCAGACCCTCTTTGTCCTGGCGCACTACGCGATGTCCCACGATGAGACCTACTTCCCCGAGCCTGAGCGGTTCCTGCCCCAGCGCTGGCTCCGGGGACACGGCTCCCCTCACCACCCCTTCAGCTCCATCCCGTTCGGCTACGGGGTTCGTGCGTGTGTCGGCCGCCGCATCGCTGAGCTGGAGATGCACCTGGCCCTTGCCAGGGTAAGTAGGGATCCCTCCCGCTTTGGTTATCTTGCCATAAGCTGGGATGGGGGTCCCAGGGAGTCCCCAAGGCACTGCCAACTCCCCTTCTCCCCACAGATGATCCAGGCGTATGAGGTGCGGCCGGACCCCCGTGGCGTGGAAGTGACATCTGTGTCCCGCATTGTCCTGGTGGCTGACAAGCCCATCAACCTGGAATTCATCGCTCGCCCAGGAGCCCCCTGACTGCACGTCCACCCCCACCCTGGGTGCCAAATGGAGATCCCCTTTACTGCCCCACAAGGACAGGAAGGCAAACCCCCCAGCTTGGGCCAGGGGGCTTACAGTCCCACAGTGGGAAAGGTGGGGGGGATGAGAGATTGCCCCCAAATCACCCCATGGCCACTAGTATCCCCCTGCCCAAAATCAGCAGGAGGCTTGGGGAACTGCTGTGCCTTTGACACACTGCAGGGGGGTTGTGTCCCCCCTCTCCTGTGCCCAGCTGGGCGGTATCAGGAACCTGGGAGCTCTTTTGGGGCTGGGGGAAAGCAGGGAGGGGGCTTGCAGACATTCGGTATTTCCTTCGTCCAGTCCTTGTGTAGCTGTGTGTGGATCTGTGCCTGGAGCCAGGACATCTGGGTCCTCTCTGAACAGCTGACCTTGGCCTCAGAAACTTCTCTGTGCCTCACTTTTCCCCTTGCCCCCAGGGGAGGGTTGAGTGCTGGGGCGTTTGGGGTTTGCGCCTTTCCCAAGGGACTGAGCCAGCCCTGGTCCTGGGAAAGCACGGCAATAACACAGCACATTCCCAATGATGGGAGTAGGCCTGTCACCACCCAGCACTGGTATTGCATCCCCTGGCAGAGCCAGCCAGCACAGGAGGGGTGTTGAGTTCCTGGCACTTTCCACTGTCAGCCAGTAATTGCACTGAAATGCTGATAGGGGATCAAGGGAATGGCAGGGCTTGCTGCAGGCAAAGCAGCAGGAGAAAGATGAGCTCAGCATCCCCTACCTCCAAGCCAGGACCATTGCAAGGCTCACAGCTGGCAGCAGCCACAGGCAGGGGATGCACTGCCATTTGCCCCGGGTCCTTAAGGGATGGGGCATGGGACATTTTTAACAGTCACCCCTTCATACTTTCCTTCTTCTTGGACTGAGGGAAGCAGCAGGTGGAAATCTTGCTGGTACCAAAGCTTTTGTCACTCAGTGTGTCCCTGAAGGGACCTGCACACCATCAAGATGATTAAGACTGCATGCCCTGTGTCCCCATCCTCTTGGTTCTACCCACATGGGCGGAGGTGCTACTCTACCAGTGCCCCTTCCACAGCCTGCTTCCCTCCAGAGGAGTCGTGCCCAGCTTTACCCCAGAAAGGCAAGAGGCAGTTCTTTGATCAGGCTGCTTTTTTACAGCAAGGTTGAACAGACTAACAAATAAATAAATACCCCCTGCCCACCCCAAAACGTGCACAGGGTCTCCATGCAAGTGCCCGTTCTGCTGCCAGCTCTGGCACAGACTGTGCCTCTGCCAGAGAGCTCCAGCCCCATGTGACCCCAAAATAAAAAAGCCTGTGTGTGCAGCTGAGCCTACGCTACCAGGCACCGGGTACAGACAGCGGGACTGTGTTCACTAGGAGGGAGCCACAACAGAAACGCCCAAATCCATCAGCAGGATGGCAGAGGGGTGGTCAGGTCCACTGGGGCTATATGGGTCTCTGCCCAGCTGCAGGCATGTTGCAGCCCCTCCAGCACAGTGCCCACTGAGCATCACTGTGTGCTCACTGGCAGGAGGCACCCCTGGGTCCCATTTTCAGTGTTTCTGCCTCTCCAAGACTGGCAGGATCTAGCCCTGGACTCAAGACGAGCCCGAGGACTGGAGTGAACAGGCATGTCGTCCCACAGAGAGCCTTCAGAGCCAAGCCTCCTTCTCACAGATCACGCAGAGATCCCTGAGTCAGACAAGACAGTGGCATTTCCCTGTTGTCTTCAGAGTGAGGATCGATCGATGCCTGTGGGGCAAGAGGGTGTGTGAGACCATAACCCCAAATCAGTGCTGGACTGGGCACCCTGTGATACGGCCACTCCAACTGTCCCAGTGGACACTGGGGTCTTCCCTCCATTCCTTGCTTGTATGCAAGCCCTGGGGTAGGAGGGAGGGGCAGCTTGTCTGGAGAGGGACATCTCAGTGGCCCCCTGCAGCTCCTGACACAGCCACCCCTGTGGGCACCTGGGATAGGGTGAGCAAAGGCACCATGATGGAGGAATGGAGGGAGGGGGGCAAGGGGGATATCCCATATGTGGCTAACACGCACTATTCCCAGTCCCCTTCTGTGCAGAGCAGCTGGACACTGCTAGGGGAACTGGTATGCACAGGCCTGTCCCATCCCATTGCCCACCAGGACCCTGAAAAGCATTATTACCTTTGGGAGGCAAAGTTGGGGAGCCAGCTCCCCGTTCCTCATTTCATCCCTGAGAGGTGCCTGAGTGGGTGCCAGGAATGTGCCCACCCATAGCCAGTGAGGATTCACCAGGTAGTGGGTGAGCAGAGCCAGCTGCAGGTGGCCAGGCAGTGTGGTGCCAGTGTCACCTGGGAGTGAGCCCTGTCTCTGGAACAGACAGTTTTGGGGCTGCTGCAAGTGGAGGGGGTGGGGGGCTCTGCCAGCTGTGGGTCATAGGTTGGCCATGTTTTGCTTATGGCTAGTGGTGGGCAGCATGTCTGGGGTGTGCGAGTGGGGGTCTGTCAGCGACATGTCCCTTGGGAATGGCACTGGAGGTGCTCAGGTCTTAGGGGGAATTGAGGCAGGATCAAAAATAGGCTTTTGTCTGGGGGTGCATCACACCCCAAAACCCTCATCCAGCCCAAAGCCCAGGGACCTGCAAAACCTGCATTCCACACTCTGCCTGAATGGGGCTCTGGTGGAGTGTCTCCATAGGAAGTGTCCCCCTCCTTCCTCAGTCACCAGGGATCCCCCTCGATCCTTGTGTACCCCTGGGACAAGCAGCATCTGGGCCCTGCTGTCTCCACCTGGGCACCCAGCACTGCCAAACCCCAGCCCCAGCCTCCTCCACCCCCAAGGACCACTTTGGATGGGACAGAAGCAGGTGACCCACCAGCAGGGAGGGGATACAGCAGTGGGGGGGCTGGCGCCTACCTGAAGTGGAGAAAAATTGAGGGTGCAAGTGAAGAAAGATGGAGCACCATGGGCTAAGAGTTAAGAGCATCGATACCTGCAGGAGTGAGCACAAGGGCCTGCAGGATGTCAGAGAGGGAGATGATGCCCCGTGGGTGCCGGTTCTCATCCACCAGAACCAGGCGATGGACCTGTGGGTGCAGGCAGAGTGTCACAGGCAGGCTGGGCAGCCGGCAGCAGTGGGTGGCACGAGGCACCCCGGCCACTCACCTGCTCCTTGGCAATGCGGTCAATTATGTCCTCCATAGGTTCATGGGGGTAGCAGGTGAGGACTCCCTCCAGGGCAACGCTGCGCTGCTGCAGTGCCTCCCTCACACTGATGTCCAGGTTGTTGTAGCTCTTTTGGGCTGCCAGGTGCTGTGATAGATGTGACCACATTCAGGGTCCCAAAGGTGTCCTTGCACCCCATTGTGCCAACATACAAGGGACAATGAGCCCAGGAGATGCACAGAGCAGATGTGCACTGGCACATGCATCACACTGCATGTGAGGTGAGTTTGCATGGGCACAGACAGGTATGAGTGCCCCACCAGTGCATGCAAGGGGCCAAAGTTGAGCCTGGGCATGCACACATGCAGGGTACTCACAATGACATCAAACCGCGAGTACAGGCCAACTACTTGCCCTGCAAAGAGAAACAGTGCAGGGGCTGCAGAAGCAGCCCAGGGACCACCTGCCATGTTCTTCCCACATCCCAAGGGGCAGCCCAAGGGCCAGGAGAGGGGTTTTGGGTAGGGATGGTGCTGGAGCTGCTAGCAGAGGGAGATGAGGACGTCACTTTTTCCCTCCCCAGGTACCAGCATCATTGATGACAGGCAAGGCAGAGACACGACGATCCACAAAAATCTCCAAGGCGGTGTAGACTGGGGCAGTCTCAGGCACGACAGCCAGATCATGGAAGGTGCCAATGCACAGTTCCTGCACTGTTTTCTTCAGGAAGCGTGGCTTGGGAATGGTAGAATCCTTCGATGGGACAGAGCAGAGTTAGGCTGACACCTGCATGTCACCCTTGTCTCTGTCCCTACACCCCAGCCATGAGTGTGCATAAGCAGCGCCTCCACTCACAAAGATGTGGAGAAACTTGAGGATGCGCTTGTGCGTCAGGATGTGCAGGACATTGCCCGAGACAGGCTCAATGACAGGCAGGCGGTGGATTTTGTGCTTGATCAGGGAGTAGACAGCATTGAAGAGGCTGTGGGTGATGCGGACATCGTGGTGGGATAGCGCTGCGTTCAGGGCACACACACCCCACTCCAAGGGGTGTGCTCTCCCCCAGTGGACAGGCTCTCACCTATTGCTTGGAGAGATGTAGACCAGTGGCTTGAGGGAGCCCTGCAGGTACACTTCTGCCAAGGGAGAGAGCTATGAGAGGAGGTCCTCCAGCCCTCTCTTGCAGTCCCACAACCCCAGAGCCCACCTCCATGCCCTGTGTGACAACATCACCCAGCCACCCACATGAATTTTACCTCTCCAGGTCTCAATCTTATGCTCCTCCACCTCGTAGATCTGAACCTGAAGGATTGGAAATTCCCTGGTCATGGTGGTTCCATGGGGGACTGAGGGCACTCTGAGACACTGCCCCCTTCCCCTTGCATCGCATCCCATCAGCCAAGCACAGGGATAACATTTGGGGGGCCAAGGAGGGGAGCAACAAGTGGATCCTGGTCTGGCCCAGAATCATCCCCTGGTCATTGTCTGGAGATTAAGAAGGGACCAGGAGTGATGGGGACAGCCGTTCCCTCCCCCATGCATGTCCTGATCCCCCAAGCCCTCCTCACGGCACTCACCAAAGGTGAGCGGTAGTAGCGGTGGAGGATGTTGATGAAGTCAGTGATAGTGAGCATCCCTGTGGAGATATGTGGGGCTGGCAGCACTGCCTGTACCCTCTTCTGCCAGGCAGGGGAGGGGACCAGGCATTGCTTCTGGCACTCACCCACAAAGCTCTGTGTCTTGCTGTCCCAGAGAGGGGCAGCACGCACCCCGTTGGCCACCAGTGCCAAAAAGGCTTTCTTGATCTGCTGGCAGAGTGTGGAGGGGTTCAGAGGATCCCCAAGCCTGTTTGTTCACTGCCCACCCTCACTCATCCCCCAGGTTATCACCTCTAGGGAGATGTCAAAGACAACGAGTTTGCAGCTGGTGGGGATGGCATCGTAACAGCAGTGGCTCCTCAAGAAGTGCATATAAACCTCAGCATCAGGGTTCTGAAACTCTCTCTCTGGGCCCAGCCCCAGTATCTCATTTCCCAGTGTGAAGGTGACAGGTCTCCTGTATTTGTCCTCCTCTTCTTCCTCCTCCCTGGGGCATACAGCCTTCGAAAACCCTGCAGACAAAGTCACCCCAGCCCTAGCGAGTGAGCTGAGCTCCTGGGTCTCAGCTGCTGGGTCTCAGCACCCTCCTGCCTAGGGTGAGCGGGGGATGGTCCCAACAGAGCCCCCCTGTTCCCCATTCCACAGGGGCAGCACATAGCACTGCAGTTCTCCAGCCTGGGGCGGACTCCAGCTGAGGAGAGGAGTATGGGCAGAAGTGGGCAGAGGACCAATGCACTTGTCACATGAGTAAGGCAGCCCCCCTCCTATACACCTAGACTCTTTCTGCTACCCACCTTCCTCCTCAGGGCACGTAACAGCATCCAGCAGCGCCACCTGAGAGGGCACACAGTGAGGAGGGGTCAGCAGGAGTCAACCCAGTCTTTTCCCCATCCATGGATTCCGCCTGCACCTACCCAGCTGCTCTGGCCCACCCAAGCCAGGCAGAGAACTGTCCTGTCAGGGTGGGGATGTGGGCACCCCCCACCAGCCAAGGATCTCCAGAGCCTGTGGTCTCCATGGTGGCTCCACTCCAGGTCACCCAGCTTGTTCTCCTGCTCTGGGGAGACAGCAGGGGTCTCCAGAGCAGGACAAGGATGGATGGCAGGACCTCCTGCCTTCTCTCTCTGCTGTTGGACTCCAGTGTGTCCCACAGTGGCTCTGCGCCCATCCTCTCCCAGTCCCAAGGTGTAAATTCCATTCTTGCTTCTTCCCGTGCCGAGAGCCTTGCCTACCCCACTGGACCCTACCGGGGACCAGGTCCATCACAGGAAACTTACATTAACATAGCAGCAGCCCGAGGAAGAAGAGAAGCAGCGCCAGACGACTAACCCCATTACCCCAGTCCCCAGGAGACCCTACTTGTAACAGAGCCACATGTGCAGAGGGAAGAGCTACCCCAGGCACAAACACGCCTGACACAGCAGAAGTTTACAGACCACCCTAAAATAACGAAGGCACAGGGACAGCGATCAGTCCCTAAGGAGCCTAGTGCCAACACCGAGAAGGAAGAGACCCTGCAGCACCTGCCCCAACCGTTCCCAAGGGGCTTGGCACAGCTGGGACAAGGACGTCCTTGTCCCCACGGCTCCATGTCCGTGGGAAGGGGCCCATCGGCTGCCCACATGCTCCCACCCCAGAGGTGGCCTGTCCCCAATCGGGGTTCTTTCGGGCCGTGCTCCCCACCCAGCCTGACGGTACCTGGGACGCGGCGGGGCCACGGAGCCGCTCCATGCTATCTGCGCGGCAGCGCTGCTATTCTGGGCCCGCGGCTGGCGTGGCCCTGGCAGATAGAGTGTCAGCGAGCAATGCCAGCCATGCCCCCACCGCCACCGCCGCGGGGGGGGGACACGGCCGACACCACCGAGCAGCGCCCGCAGCCACCCCGCAGCCCCGGGCTGAGCTAGGTGGTCGCGGCCCCGGGGACAGCGCTGGCCATGGGGACTCGAGGGAGGGTGCGCTGGAGGGATGGCTGGGGGCAGAGAGCGGAGGAACACCCCGCTCCGTGGACCCCCGTCCTCCAGGAGCGGCGCTCCGCGCCGTCGGGACGCGGTCCAGCCCGCCCCGTGCTGTCCCACCCCGTCGCGGGTGGAGGGCACAGCGTTCCTCTCTCCACAGGGATGCCGGAGAACGGCTGGGTCCAGCCATGTGCTGGGTGGAAGCGGACCCTTTTTCCTCTACGCTGCCCAGCCCTGCCTGTCCCTGCCCGGGGTCCTGCTGCAGCTCACTGTCCACGGCGACCCTGGCCCCATGGCGGCAGCAGCCCGACCTGTGGGGTAACCCCCTTCCTTGCCGCAGGACCACCCGCTCCAGCTCGCCTTCTGCCCACTCCCGGCTCCATTTTCTATTTCTGGGAGGCTGTCGGGCGAGCTACAGGGTTGGTGAATACAGGGCCAAAGGGACAGGGCTCTGTCTGGCTGCAGAGGACAGCTGGATTGTGGCCCGTGGCGGGGTACAAGGAGTTCCCTGGTGCTGCCTCACAGCAGGCTGCAAGAGGAGGGACGAGGCTGGGGCCTCAGTGCTGGTTCACAGGGTGGCCCAAATCCTGCAGTGGTGCAGGGGCCCGTGGGGCCAGGCCCTTACAGCTGTGCTGTGCAGAACAGTCTGGCTCCAGCCCGGCCATCGCGGGTGCTGGCAGCAGGGAGGGGAGCAGGCATCTCCACTTTCTGAGGCTATTTTCAGGTGCTGGAGAGAAGCCGAGGAGAGATGAGATTGTCACCAAGGAGACCAGAGAAACAGGGCCCAGCGCTGGGAAATGGTGGGCTGCAAGGGTAGGGGAGGGAAGGGCTTTCTACCAGACCCAGGGCCCACACATCAGCACCTTCTCTGGGCCCCAAGAACCTGCCCAAGCACCCAGCATTCACCTTCCATACTCAGGGGACAGAACCCTGAACCAGCAAGGGCCAGCTCTGGGCACCCAACCCTTCCTACCCCTCTTGCAAGGCACTATTCCCCTTGGTTAATGACACACAGGTAGTCCCTAAGACATAAGACCCCAAGACCAAAGGCAGTTATGCTAGGAGCTGCTCTTCCATGCAGGGAGGTATATGTTACCTGCCACAGGGGAACAAGAATTACCCCCAGCTCTGGGAAGGACAGGGAAAAGTGGGGTGGTAGCACAAACCCTCCCTGTACGAGAGCTCAGTGAAGCATGGGAAGGGGTGAGCTTCCCATCAGACACAGAGGACAGGGAAAGGAATGCAGATGAAAACCAGGAGAGTAGCTGAGTGTTAAAATTTAATAGAAATCCTTGAGAAACAAAGGGAAAACAGAGAGCTCACCCAGGAGAAGAGCACTAGCCTGCAGTCTGTGCACACATGCTGCAGGGTACACCAGAGAGCCAATGGCCTTGAGAAGGATGCTCCCTCCCCAGCAGCCCTACAGCCCCACAACAAACTGGAGCCATGCTGGTACCCGTGGTCTCTCTTGAGCTGCAATGTGCAAGCCTGAGGTCTCCTGCAGGGCCTGTTGCCTGTTGGGGAGGGCAGGATGTTGACACAGACATTCAGAAAGGATAAAACTGGACAGTTTTACTTCCTCCCAGGCATGAGGACTGGGGACTTATCTCCAGGGACCAGGCTGCAGCAGGGCAAGAGCAGACTCGGCTGCCAGCAACTCAAGACAGACACAGGTGAGCAAGGGCTTAGCCTGTGCTGACTGGGGACAAGAAGGGCAGGCTCAGCCATGCTCCCATGCAGCAAGAAACCACCATGTCAGGCTTTAAGAACAGTTTAGGAGAAAGGCCAGATAACTCCCACTTCCTCAGGCTTTGCCACTTGTTTTAGAAACTGAAGTCACACGGGTCTCCTCTTTGCCCAGGAAAACATCCCTCTCTACAACCAGGCCCAGAACAAGTGTACAGTGCTAGGGGCTCCCACAGTTCTTGCTCTACAGAGCCAGCTTCTGTCTCTTCCTTTGAGGTAGGTTGATGTGTCCCCAGGGAGGGATGGTGGCTGCTTGGTCACATCGCCAGGGCAGTGTCAGAGAGGCAGCCAGGAGGTCTCTGGTTGGCTCCACCAGTGCACTTGCTGAGAGGTAAGCTCTGAGTAGGGCTGGGCTCTAGGCAACTTGTGAGATTTTCACCAGCTGAAGGGAAGCACGTGCTGCAACAAAAAGGAGACCCCAAGCTTCTTAGGGACAGTGAAAAAGGACCAACAGGACCATGCTGCAATAATAATCTGCTTTATCACAACACATGGACTCAGAGACAGGGCTGCCAGGCTCACCTACTCCGTATCTCCCATCCCAGGCAGCATCACTGACCCCAACAGGTATCCCGGTATCAGTGGGACTTCAGAGTCACAGCTTAGTCTCCCTGTTTTTGTGTAAACCCAACTCCACCCTGGCCTCAGCACAGGAGCAGTGATGATCTTTTTCTTAGAACCAGAGACCAGGTATGTGCCTCCCCTTCACTTTGGCTCACCCAGACTAACTCCAGTCCTCCACCTCTGCAGGAAGCTGTCAGCAGCCCAGCTTTGCTCAGAGAAGCTGGGAGAGTACAACAGACCTGGAGCGGCCTCACTGTTCCCCCAGCCACTGCTGCAGCTGAGAGCCTCTGCTCACTGATAACCACATCAGTGTCAAGAGAAGTGATACAAGTTCCAATGAGGGGAATATCTTGTCAGCATGTTCTGACCATGACAGCTCCAAGCATCACCTAACCTAGCTGTTCTGAGCTTCACTCCCATTTAAGCTGGGTGTACAGTGCCAAGGAGACATGCCCAGTTGCAGAGACATCATGCCAACCCCATCTGTTGGCTCTCCTAAGAGCAGAGGATTCACAGACTGCAAACCAACCTGCTCCTCCCCCTCAAATAAAGCTGCTTTTTGGGCTGCCAGTTTTCTACCAGGACACCAGTCCAAAAGCCACACTATGAACACCATGAATGTCACGGCCAGTGCAAACTCACCCCAGACTGCCCAGTTCCAGTTTGCTGAAGCTGTTTGATTGAATGCTACTCTTCTGGAGGAAGAACGACTTTGGCAATGACCACTGCAGGAGGAGAGGAAGACAACAGAATGGCTATTTAAGTCATGGCAAAAATCCCTCAAGCCTGCTGTGCTTTGCTATAGGCTGCCCTAGAGAGCTTGAGCTAGAGCTGCCTCACTGCTGCGCACTGTCACTGCCACCAGACTGTTCCCAGAATAGCAAACAGAGCAATCTTTGCTCTCTGCCTAATGAATCCCTCTGCTGAAAGTGGGAGTAGAGCATCTCGAGGTCAAAAGAGTGGGTTTCTTTCAGAGCAGCATTCTGCTGTTAAGGCACAGGAGTGACAGACAGAGACGACTCCCTCACAGAGAGGAACAATGGGCAGAACAGATGCCAAATATGTAGGGCTGTGCCCAGTGCATCCAAGGATATTCAGATGCAAAATACTTGCAGATCTGATATACTGTTCATGACTTCACGTTTGTGGGAAATAGGGCAGCATGGGTTTTTCCAGACTCCTGGAGGCCTTGGCAAAGATGGAAGAAGGCAAACAGGTAAGACTGGAGCCAGAGGAGGCAGAACAAGCAGGATCTCTACCCAACTCTGTGCAGGTAAACAACCATCTCTGCCTACCTTACCCACAGTTATACGCACCATCTGGGCCAAATCCGTCCCTGCCCCAGTGTGGTACCCTTTGACACACCAGTTCTTCAGTAGCTCCAGACCTGGGAAGTGACAGAAGACGAGAAGTGAAAACAAACAGCCAGGTTTACAGAGAGTTAAGCCTTCCCAGCTCATGCAAATATGCTGCACTGACCACAGAGAACATGCTATGCAATAACTACTTGAACACGTGCTTGAATGCCAGCAAACACAGGGTAAACCAAGGGCGTTCACCCTTTGTACAAGCAAACATCAGTGCGTGGGCTGCTGCAGTGCTTGCCTTCCTCCCAGGGAGCCAAGACATTCCTTGCAGCAGGCTCAGCGAAACAGGGAAACTGGGGCAACAGAGGATTTGCCAAATTAGACCAGATTGGCTGTCCCCCTGAGCCCAGTGCCTGCCAATAGCAGTACCTGATTTGGGCTGCACCGGTGAAAGTTCCCACCGTGCAAATGTAGAGCAGCTTTGCTGTCATCAACCCCTTTCCCAGAGGAGGGCAGCTCAGGCAACCTCCTCCTTGCACAGCATTCATCAGCTGCAGCATTCCAGTGCATCATCTCCTCCATACAGGGATCCATCCAGAGCTCAACATGGGCTGAGACTTCATCCCTGACAGGGCAAGACTGGCACAGGCCAAGATCATCGTTGGTATGACTGGACGGGACCAATCCTCTCACCACACACAAGTTGTGTTGCTCCAGAGTACAGCAAGGTCGTTTTGAAGTAGAGCCATGTGTTCAACTGCACTGAACAGGCTCCGCTTCCTCCAGGGCTTCCTGCTAACTGTCCCCACACTACAGCCAAGCACCCTGCTCTTGGCCAACCCAGAAATATTGAGAAATCCAGGACTACTCCCATCCTGTTTTCTTATTTAAGAGCCTTAGGGTCATAGCAGAAAGCTAGAATTAAGAACCAGCAGAGCAATGGCTAATACATTGATGTTATCCAGCTGGGATTACTGTGGTTTTCTATAAGATACCAGGAGAAATCTTTGCTGTCCAAAGCCTGTTCCTTGAGGGACATTTCAGCAAACCCCAGAGCCTTTTAAAAAACCCTCAGATGTTGGAGGCCAAGGGGAGCAGGGCAGCTCAGATGCCTTGTCCTGGGCCTGTGGACCTGAGCTTTGCATCTTGCTGGCTAGGAAAAGAGGTGTGCTGTATGGAACACAGGGGAACAGAAAGGTGATGGGGGAGGGTGAGTTCTGCTCAGAGGTAAAGACCAATGCTGGGATAAGAGCAAATCTGCTTGCTTGGTTTCTCTGGGGAAGCTGGAGCACTGAACCGGGGCCCTTGTCTGAGCAGCAGAGTTCAGGGCAGCACTTCAGTGAGGATATGACAGAATCTTTTTTCTAGTTGATGGAAGGTCATCCAGCAAAGATATTAGCAAGGCAAAGGATGACACATGATGACAACACAGCCAGAGAAGGCTATAATGTAACATCTCTCTGTGAAAGATTGTCACTGACCCCTTCAATACTTGCTTTAACACCAGTGAAAAGTGACAAAAGCATTATTCTTCTTTCTCTCCTTGATAGTCAGGTGAGAAGCACACATACAATCACTGCAGTGGAGAGCCAGCTCCTACAGAAGCCTCTCCATCTAGATCAGATATTGGATGGAAAGCCCTGAGATGCAGTATATTTTAATTTTCTTTAGTCTTTCATGATAGACCTCATTTGCTCTCTCTTCCAAATAGCTTATACTCCCGCCCTAATAGAGACAACTCTGGGTGAGAAGGAATTGGTCCAGCCCAGCTATGCCTCATTAAAGGGTAATGTTTTTTATTGAAATACAGAATTGTATCCTGAAAGGATGGAAATTTAGCTAGATTTCCAGTGTTTAGGAAAAAATTCTATTTGTATGCTGTTTTTCATCAATTAGAAAGCTGCAGGAGACCAGAGAATGGGCCAAATTTTTCCTTCATAGATCATTTGTCAGGAGCAAAGCCCAGCAAATCCAGCTTGTTTCTCCCTCAAGAGAGAGCAGTAAGACACCAAAGCTACAGGTTGAAGGCAAAATCCTGGTCTGATTTATGCCCAGGGCACCTAGAAGTGCTGGTGCTGTGCATTCCAGAACAGTCATCACCTCTCATCAAGTCAGAATAAGCTTTTTGTGATGTTTGAAGCAGTCTGGGAAGGTAACACATTTCCTAGGGGTTAGTATGCAGGCAGGCAGCTCCCCCTCAACATGCACAGCTCAGAAGTCTCCCACGACTGCTGGCAGGCAGCCTGCCTGAGTCAGGTGGCTGTGCCAGGCTTTGGAGGGCAGTTACCTTTGTGTCTATTCAAGTAGTATTTGAGCTCCCACTGGGTCACCAGGATGTTAAAGTAACGAGGCTGCTCGAAGAAACGCAGGTACCGCATGGAGATGTGGCTGGGGAACACCCGCTCGAACTGCCCGCGCCGGGAATACTCATCCTCTGTCTCCACCAGGATGCGAACATCATCGGGAGTCAGGACGTCCAAGACAGAAGAATAAAAATCCTGCAGACAAGAGCAACCTAAGGTCAGAGAGAAGCATCTCTCAAACAAAGGTCTCCATCTGTCTGAGATCTTTGGGACAAAGGCTACATGGAAACTGTGGAAGCAATCTAGGCTCAATGGTGACACCAACACTGCTCAGAATTGAACAGAACACCAATTCTGCAGCCCAACCTCTCTTAAATACACTGCCAGAGGCACACAAGGCCAGTGGCCCTACTAACTGAGCATGGGGATCAGCTGGCAAAGGCTGTAAGAGCTGCCCACAGAGACATAAGGAGGAGCAGGCAGTGCTCACTCTGTTTTGGGACCGGTGGGTAATGTGCCCCTCAGCACACACCTCTTTTAATGTACAGATGAGTCAGTCAAACAGTGGCTTAAGCAGACCAAATTTATTTCTGACCAACTGTCTTGTAACCCACTGGAGCCCAAGTGCACCCCATGATCTGGCTGACCCCAGAGAAGAGCACAATCTGAGGAAGAAAGAGGGATAGACATGTGGGACTGGCTGGGACATGGGCCTGGCATGATGGTGCAAAAAACAGAGGAGGTTGTTTTGTACCTGGTCAGGTATCTTCTGCATCAAGTAATAGGCCTTCTTCATCTTCTCTGCCTTCAAATGCTCAGCTGCTGGCTTGGGCTTCTCCTTTAAAGCACTGCCCAGACTGAGGACACGAGAGACAACAGAGCATTTAAGTGGAGAAGACAAAGTCCTGTCATGGCAGAGCTGCTCCCAGCAACTTCTGAGAGAGTAATGACACCCTCATGAAAATGACATGGAAGAGAGAACACTTTCTCCAAGGGTTTCAGTAGTTCTGAGATTAGTGATGGATCCATGACCTTGTGCATCAGCACAGAACCTGGGAAGGACGTGGGCAGGGAAACTAGAAGGACTCTGCCAGCCCCTCATGAAGGCATTTCAGTGTGGAAATGCCCAAAAGGTGACACTCACATAGGATGCAATAGGGTCAAAGACACACCATGACATGTGATTCACAGGACATGAAGCCTGGTGGGATCTCACATCCCACTTGGAACACAGCTTCCTAACTGCAAGCACAGGGATGGGGATACAAGTACTCAGTATTGGTACTGTACAAGGAAGAAGAGGACTCTTAGATCAAGAACTTCCTCTGGCAATATCCAAGTATGCTCAGGACTCAAATTTAGCCACATGCCATGGGAAGTCCTGGCCTTTTGTACTATCTGACCAGCAACCATCTATTCTAAGTGCCAACTAAACCATTTGGGCACTTAGAACAGAATCTGGGAGATACTTGTTGAAAACTTTTTAACCCATCTATCAACATAGCTTTCTATTTCTGCTGCTGCAAAACTTGTGTGCAGATCCAAACAGGGAGAACAGAACCTTGAGTCTGCGCTTCACAGTGCTTGGGGAGCATACATATCTACTGGAATTTTAGCAAATGCAAAAAAACCCCTTCATATGCTTCCCAGGGCAGGAAATACAATTAAACAAGCCTGCCTCTGGATGCAAGAAACCATGTAATGCAACATCTGAACCATGTTAAGGATCCATTTAATCCCCTGCAAGTCTTTCTGAGGACACCTGCCCTTCAGCACTTCCACTGGAAGTGGCAAACCAGCGTGTGATCAAAGCACCGCAGATAGCTGGTGAGAACTGCCCATCTGGAACGGGCCCATGTTCCAAGCTTCTCCACTGAAGGCACAGGGCACTCAGAGGGCAAGAGTCCCATCTTTTGGCACACCCACACGTCACTGCATGCTGGTGCTTAACCCAGCAAGCTGATCCTTCAGTGACATATGGTTAGTAGCCACTCTGCTGCAGGAAACAGACTGGTTTCCTTCCAGCCATCCAGTTTGAAACTAGGATAAGCCCAAATGTGGTGAAACAGAAGAATTAGGGGCCTGGCTGGACACACACCCAGGAATTAGCATTCTGCAAAAAACAGCCATGTCAGCTATGAAGACTGTGCACCCCTCCACCCATAGGTTGGCAGCATGACACCTGCAGTCCTGCCTAAAGAACTGATCACTCCAGTATTTGCAAAATAACAGGTGCTCCTCTTGCTCCAGGAAGCAGCATGTCAGTTCTGGTAAGTCAGAGGGTAAGCGGATCCAGCCCAAACAGAGCCAGCCAGTCCTCCAAGCAAACAGACAGGCAGTGAAACTTAACATCATATTAGTTCTGGCAGGAGTAAGGACAAGAGAGCACAACTTGACTAACTGCAGAGCAAGCCCAAATTACATTGGCCTCATTTCCAACTATGGACCTGCAGAGAGGGCATAAATCTTTCTGCCTTGAAGAGACCACAGGAACCAGATACTCAGGCAATGAGGCAAGTTCTCTGGACCCACAGCTGAAGCACCAGTAAGCACAGGTTCTCAACAGCTAGGAGCCAGTGTTTGCTGGGCTCCAAGCAGCCCCCCATCCAGATGAAATCCCTCAAGAAAAAAGCCTGCTTCTCTGACAGAGAAGTGGCCTAACCTGAAGGTAGAGCCACTTGCTGTCTGTGTCCTCGAAGCCACACTGCTTGGCAGAACAAAACCAGCGAGGTTGAGGAGGTCCCGAATCATCTGGCCCTTGATGCTCACATCCAATGGGGAGTTGGAGTGGAGGCTGCAGAGAGGAAGCATCACAGCAGCTTGAATGCTAGAATGGAGGTATTGAGCTCCATGGGCCCAAGATCAATCCCTGGGTTATTAGTAACCAGGATACAAACACCAACCTGTCGCTTCCCTCATGAAACCAGCCACAGGACACCCAGAGAAAAATCCTGACAACAGCTCTTTGACGGGGGGGCTTCCAGAAATAGTTAATTTTCCCATCTTTTCCTGAGTTAGCTAGAAATAGGTAAATCCATCCCCAGAGCCCCACATACATGGCTCTGTGTACAGCTCATGCCCACCCACTCTCGCAGGCAGGAGAGGCCATACTCAGTTACACTGCAGCTCCTGGCCTGCCTGCACAGCCGACACCACACGGCCGAATGCCGACAGAAAGCAAAGAATGGTGCACGAGGCAGTGGAACTGCTGATTGCTTCTGCCCACGCAAAGAAATCTCTGCCATCACCCGTTCTGTACAAGACACATCCTTCTTTGGCCTCCCTTTTTTAACATATTTTTCTCTGGCTCTAGCTGGAGCATGCCCAGCAAAGCTTTCTGAACTGCAGATGAATGTTGCTTTTACAGACAGGGAGGGCTTTGGTTCCTGCAATCTGGAGAGGGAGGCTTCAAAGCCTATGGTCTTTCAGCACAGGCTACAGGGGACATTGCAAGCCAAACTCACTTCGTAATAAAAGAAAGGCCATTATCCACTCTGCTGTGGCTCAGAATATGCTTTACCTTGGGGAAATGTTGACTTCTAAGATCCAGGGCTTCAGGTTCTCATCCAGCATGATATCAAACCCAAACAGCTCATGGCAACAATACGGCCGGCGCACGTACATCTTCACCAGGCTGTTCACGTAGGGCTCAGAACTGCAAGCCAAAAAAAAAATGCTTCTTTCCAACAGTCAGACAGCAGAGCTCTGGCTGTTCACAGCACGTGTTGACAGTTCTGGAAGTGTAATGCAGCCACGTGCTGCAGGAGCAGGTGGGCTGAGGGATCAACATAGGCCTGTGAGCTGCTGCTGCTGCTGCTTCACCACATATGGATTCAGCACTGCATCCTGAGCATCCCTGCTGTGTCAGGTAGCATCCACCTCTGAATACAAGATTTATCCTGCACCAGGGACCATTCTCTCAGGCTCCCAGGCAAAGCAGAGGAGCAGGTGGCAAGCTGGACAATTCTGGGTACACTGCATCTTCCTGGCCTTCAGGCAGGTCAGGGAAATGTAAGATCTACATTACCCACTGCTGCTACTGTAGCAGGAGCATAAGTAATAAGATGAAAGGAGGGATCTGCAGAGAAATACCAAAGGCAACAGCAGTGATGCCATTTTAAATAAGAGCAAAAGGACCAGGCTGAGAAGGGACTGGACAAAGGAGCCAGGGTGCACCTCACTGACACACAGATCAAGGAGTGCCAAGACTCACGCAATGATGGTTTTGATAACGATGTCCTTAATCTTCTCCCAGATGGCCTCACTATTAACTCCCTTCTGGGTCAGGTAACTCCAGAGAGCTTTGAGTGCCCTGTGAGAGAGAAAGCAAAGGAGGTAGCTCTGTAACCCCTTCCTACAGGTGGTGAAAGCAACAGAGGGGAACCCTGACAGCACTCTTCCCTGGCATAGCAATCCTCCTGACATCCTCAACCCTCTCAGCTCCTAGCTGCTGCTCTCCCCAGCCTGGCCCCTGGTCTTGAAGGCCCAAGCTACTAGGAACATGAATCTGTCATAGACTTCTCTCAGCACAGTCCCAAATTAGCACATGAGCAAGGTAAGTCAGGCCCAGATCTTCTCTTCCCTCCCCCTCCATGTCCTCAGTAAACCTCCCCTTCCTGCAGGCCTTCCCCCGCAGCACTGCAAAGTAGCTCAGCAGGGATCCAACAAGACCCCAAAAATGTTTTAGCTAAAGCCACTTCACTGAGGCTTCAGGGATGAAAATAATGTGGGTAACAAGATGGTATGGGGGAGCATCTATGCTTTTACAGGAGTTTCCCACACCACAGTGAGTGCTGCAAGCTACTATGACACTGAGCCAAGGATGCTCAGATATTTCTCAAGTGAGACCATGTGGCTAATGGCCAGGAATCCAAAGGTCACGCTTCCTGCATACAAGATGGAGTGGATTACAGCCACACTTATCTTTAACACAGAAGCAGCCAGCTTTGACTTGCATGCAAGTATGGAAAACCCACACAACCCCACCTCCATGCAATTGCAACTGCTGAGAGACAGCCGTCCCTGCTAAAAGTCCCAGTGGAGGAAGAGACCACTGTGCAGCAAGTCCAGGTCTAAGCAACCTGGCCACAGAAAAACACCTTCTGCAACTCCCTTTGAAGTGTAGTAGCCTGCCCAGGCTGAGAATTGAGAACTCTATCCTGCACTATTTTTAAAAGGGTTCAAACACCATCATGGAATCAGAGACAAGTTCCTGGGGCTTGCATCCATTCATCCATGGGACAGCTAGGAATGGGAACTCCTGCAAGATTTCAGCCTCCCCGCAAAGGTTAGAAATGGCACCACTGCTCCTATTCCCACTGAGTAGCACATAAATTAACAGCTCAGAACCAGGGCTGTCCCCTTTTCTGCCTCCACAGGAAAGTCTAGAGTGAGATGGGCAGAAACTCCCATCTAGCCAATTTAAGCATCATCAATTCAATATCTAACAAAAACCAATCAGATTCTGCTTTAACCACATCCCATCGCCCCCACAATAGGGGAAGGGGATGAATGAGCAGAGATGAATTCAGCACTGGAAGCAGGGAAAGGCACAGATACAGGCAGGATGAACAGCACCTACAGCTCAAGCAGCACTGGACAGGATGAGTCACAAGTCAGGGAGACTATCCAGATTCCATTTACACCTAACTTATGCTAAAATCACTCTGTTCTTTCAGTTTCCCAAGTGGGAGCAGATGATACAGAAAGCCAGTTCAAGTTTTGGGTAAGAATCTTGAAAAAAGTCTGACTTAATGGGAAATAGAAACAGCTACCTTGTACCCTAAAAGGGGCACCTACCATTTGTGTCCCTGACAAGCAGTCTCATCCGAGTTGGGTTTGTACTCCGTGTTCTTCTTGTTCACGCTGTAGTTGGTCAAGTGCATGAACTTGTTGCTGAGGCTCTCCATTGAGGAGGAGTACCTGAAAGAGGCAAGAGGAACACAAGCTGCCTGAGACTGAAGTGACTGTCCCCAGGTCCACAAGGCAGCTACAGACCCTGTTCTCATCTAAGACCACTGTCAGCCATCCACCAGCCCTGCTGCCCACAGTTCTCTGTCCCCACAGGCCCAGAGCTAATGGAACAAAACACAAGACAGAACAGGATGCCTTGGGACAGTGGAATGCAATCCCACCCTCACAGCATATCCTCAAGAAATAAAAGCCAGAGCATCAGTGAGCAGAAGCACTAATGGAACTGCAGCAGCCTGAGGCAACACAATGAAAACTAGAAGAAACATTTCAGTTTCTGCTGTGCCAGCTTTAATGCAGAATGAAGCACAGATAACATATTTCAAGAACTGGTTCACACTGAGCTGATCTTTCATTGGGAAGGCTGTATGTAGGCAGCAACGTCTCACATTCCCTTTCAACAGTCACCTGCAGCGACCCCGTGTGTTTCCACACTGCTTCTTAAGCAAACAAGATACAGCTTTAAGCATCACCCTTATAAGGGATGACTCCCTCCTGCCCCAGCCAATGTGGGTACCACAGCCACAGATGCCTGGGCACCAAGGCAGCCCCCAGCACCACTCTCCTGCACAACCTACTTGCAGCTGGCAAAGCGAACCAATCCATCCTTGAACAGGTAGACCCTGAGGGGATCATAGCAAGTGACGTAAACATAGATCCTCAGGTCAAACTTCTTCCCGCCAATGAGGTAGGGTTTGTGCAGATATCTGCAGAGGGAAGTAAGCACATGAGGGTTATGATTTTCATATGCAGGAACATCTCTAACCCCCACTTCGGAAGCCCTGGCAAAACAAGGCATCAATGCAGAAGCCTTTTTGCACAGCATTTCCAAGTTAGTCACATCACAGACAAAATGAGAGAAAGAGCAGCTCTCCCATTCACAAGGAGCTCCTGCAGCACATACACAGTGTTTCCTTCTGCTCAGTTCCATTTTGAAGAGATTTTTTCCCAGTTTTAAGGCACAGTAGCTTTTCCACACCCACAGCGCTGATCACAATATTCAGGAACATCTAAGACATGCGGTACACCACAGATGGTTTTGTACAGTGAGCAGAAACAGTTGGGTATTTTAATCCAAATCATTTGATTATTCATCCCATAAGTTCATGATTTTCCATAGGAAAGTTTATCTCTTTGCATGGAAAGTGGACAGGGAGAACTAACAAGCAAACAACAGTTCCCTGCCTGCCCTCATAAGAATCTTCTCAGAAAGCAACCTCAAATCAAGATGAACTATTCCACTTTTCTGCAAAAGAGGAAGGAGACTGAGAACTCTGTTATTTCAAGAAAATCCATTGACTAACATCTGCATGTACTGAGGCTCTTACTGAACCATTCTAACTTGGATAAGAACAAATCTTTGACAACTGCCACCTCTTCCCTGGGACTTCTCTTCCCACTGTCCTTGTGTGAACTGGATCAGGTTTGTTTGTCTCCAAACATGCCAAACCCCAGAGTACAGAGCAGTGGGAGCTGGATCACAGCAGAGCTGAAGCTGTCCACCTGACAGACAGAAGCTCCAGAAAGCTCATGAAACCAATTTGTGTCTGAGACCTCAAATATACACACAAAGACAGCAGCACTCCAGTAAGCCCAGCTGCAGCTGATGGAGACAAACTTCCAGAAGCAGGACAACCAGGCAGTCTCCAGAGAAGTCTCCAGATGCAAATCAGGTACTTCTGCTTTGCCACACAGTGCCAGGGGCCCAGAATTAGCCAGACATACAAGATACTGAGAAGTGCCAGGCTATGTGTCAGCCTTGGTTTTATATTCACTCGCCTCTGTACTAGCAGTGGTCTCCTTTTGGGGAGCTGGCTCCATTTGTGGATGACCTGGATACCAATGCCTCTTGCTGATGCTGGCTGCAAAACACAAACAAGAAGGGATCAGATCTTTTGCCTGCACCTACAAGAGGACAGAGGATTGAGTTCTGCTTTACACCTACTGGTTTCACAATCCATTTCTGTCGGCTAGCTCCTTCCTCCCATGCTTTCCTGAGTAATTTGATGTCCTGGGGCAGGATGAAGGATTGAGGGAAGAAATTAAACTCCTTTTTCCCACAGCGAGCCTGCATCTTCAACAGGTTGCGCCACAGACGGTCCTTCCTTCCAATTTGAAATGAACCAGGGAAATGGTTTAGCTGGAAGGGAACACAGATGCTATGAGATCTCTCTGCTTCCCCAACTCCTTGCCCACTCCTTCCTGCTCCTTTGGCAGAGGATACATAATTTCTGAATACAGTGCAGGGTGATAGTTTTTGCTCCCCTCTCAAGATTGCACCCAAACTGATTCCACCTACTCCTGAAGCTTTGCAGGGACAAACTGCAGAGTTTAGAGCATCACAGCTCTTCAGAGCAGGCATGTACTTGTGATAGATATCAAACCTTTGGTACCTCACAGGTTCTCAAGCCATGAGCCACACTTGACTGTTCTGTGATTGGAGTAAGGTACATGCCCTTTGCTGCACTGGCTGCAAGGGCACTGTCCCTACCCCTCAGTTCCACCAGGACTGCTTTAAGTACCAATGACTGAATTTAGAGCAGCTCACAAATAAACACAATTTGGCTACAGCCACAGTCTGTACAAGAGCCACCCTCACAGCAGAGATGCTCATCCAGATTTCTATGCCTGTCTCTTGGACTCCTCTCCCAGTTCTGGAAGGGACACTGCAGGGACAGCTTTCACAGCAAACACCTGGCCCTGAGGAGAGGGGCACACAATATGCTTCCAACACGCTCTCCATGCATGTGAAGGAGGTCATCCAAAGCCAGCTCCTACCTTTTGGTGCTCCCTGATGGCTTTGAAGCCTGGGGATTTCATGTGGTGGCCCCAGCAACCCAACCAGTCATTGCTTTCTGCAGGAAAAACAGGAAAGTCCATGACTGAGTACCCGGCCACCCACAACACTCTCTCAATCCACAGTACCCCATCTCCTTGGGCTAGGAGAAGCGTGCCAGGGATGCTGCACAGCTATAGCACAAAGCACTCATACTTGCTACTGCACAGCTGCCAAAGCAAGGGCTGTGACTGGCATCCAGTTAACCAAGTGGGTCATATCCTTGCAAATATGGCAGGTTGCAAGCACCTGAAGAGGCACAGGGTCAAAGAAATGCCTTTAATTCCCAGCATCCTGACTTTCTCTGCATTACAGCTGGCAAATGAAGCAATTGGCTAATGAATGCTGTGCTGCTGAGGGACATGTAGGATGCCAAAACTTCTTAGAACTTCCTCTGCCCTCCATGTCTCATTATAGCCCCAAAATAGTCTGTGCAGAGGTCTCCTCATACATGCAGGAGTCCCATAAATACTTCCAGGAGATCACATTCCAGAGTACGGATCATAGGCTGCAAATGCTCAGCGCTTCTCCTGCACATCTCTTCAGTAACAAGATTCTGAACCCTGAGAACTCTGGCTATGGCCAGAGAAGATGCCTTTCTCCTCAGTACATGGAGACAAGGAGCAGCAGTGCTGGGCCTGGCACTACATGAGGGCCAGCCTCCTCAGTGGCAAGCCAGAGCAAACCAGCCTCACATCTGCCTCAGTTCCTGACAGCCCAGGAGCAATTCCTCGTGGTCTATCCCAGGACCAAACCAAGAGGCAGATCAGACATTGCTGGGACCCACAGACCTTGGTTACTGCAGGTCAGACAGGCAAAAACGTGAACCCAGCATCCCCCAGTGCCAAGCCTGTGTTGCTTCTGCTCTGTTCTTTGCAGGCAGTCTGCCTTCTTGGATACACCCACTGGAGGCAAGAAAAGACACAATGTTGCCTCCTCCAACTTACTTTTGCTAACTCTGAAGTGGGACCTGCCAATGGTTTGCTTCACTATGTTAGGCGTGACTCTGCATATTTTCCATCGCAGCAGCTTCCTCTGCTCCCAAGGCAGCTTTTCCACTAGGAAGGCAAAAAGTTGAAGACCAAAGGAAAACAAACACAATACTTGGATTTACTACAGTCGTAAAATTCTCATGGTTTGCTGCACAAGCACCAGGCCTGTAGACAAGGATGCACAGCCCTCACTGCAGAACCATCATGGAGCAGAAGACTCCACAGCTGGGGGAGATCCAGGACACTGGAACATTTAGCGACAATCTGAATCACGCTCCAGGCAACAGAAGCAACACAGCTTACTGCAGTCATTTGGATCTCAGAGCAGTGCTGGGTTTCATCATGGGAAGGGTTAAGAGCAGCCACTGCCAGCCAGCTCCAGGCTGTGTGCTAGTACCACTTGTACCCTTATAATGGGCTGGCCACTCTCACCCTGTGCAACAACAGACCCTGGCTCACCTGTCTCATCCCGAGTACTGAAGTAGATAGTTGGAGGCACATTAGGGAATAAACTGCAGACAAGAGCTGGTTTGAGCACTTTGTCTTGAGCCTCAGCAGGCTGGGCCAGGCACTCGATGCAATTCCTAAGAAAGATGAAGCAGTAGGCAGCTGGCTAGAAGTGAAAAGTAACAAAGGAAGAGGGAAGCTGGAAAAAGCCTTAATCTGGGTATCAGGAATTGCACCTCACCATCACCACAATGTGGTGCAAGCAATGGGCACTAAGGTCAGTAACTCAGTCTGCAGCAATGAGGGGGTGAGTCTGCAATGAATGCAATGCCAAGTAACCACTGTGGGGTTTGTGATTTTCTGGGGCAAGGAGTGGAGTTTTTTACAAAACAAACCCTATAACCTTGTCCAAGGGCTGGAGATTGTAATGCATATGATTTAACTGTTGCAACGTGTATGGTTTTGCTGTGCTGCAGGTAAGAAGGATGGAGTTATACCCACTGTATGTACACCTTACCACAGCAAGCCTCAATACCTGGATGGAGGGATAGAATTTGTAATGTTTCTATTAAGGTTGTGATGAAGTGAAAAGTAGGGTTTGCAAAGAATGTATATTCAAATATATGCCACTGCAGCCAGTTGAAGAAGCCACACCAGAGCAATCCAATAAGGAACAAAGAGCAGCAAAAGAAAAGGAACTACAACACGCTATTGCCAATCTCTCAGGCCACCCTTTGCCTCACTGAAGGGACTGAGTGTAGCTTATTGCAAAAGAACTGGAGACCAGGACAGGGAAGGAGAGGTGTTTTCTTGATGTCCTTGTTTGTTTTTATTTTCAGTACTGAAATCAATAATTAAAAGTTTATTAACTGGCAAAGGATTATATTGGTTAATATTCTCTGGCACAAAACTGGTTTTGCCCACAACAAACTGAAGGCAGGAGACAGCTGCAAAGGTTTCAAGGCCAGGCCAGCACACAGCCTGCATAAAAAAGTGGTCAACATCCCTCCCCGCTTGCTGCAAGAGGCATTTAGCCCAAGCACTGCTTCCCCAATCTGCCCCAGAGGCCAACCACACACATCCTGCTAGAAACAGCTGCTGGGCCAGTTTACATTACTTCTGCAAGACTTTCAGAACTGCATGTGCACACCCAGAGCTCTGCTCCTAAGGCTCAACACTTGCTTACAGAAAGCCTTCCTTGTCTCCCAGATTTGTGATGACATGACTGGAAGCAGCAAGTTGTCAGGCAGACAACGAAGCCTGAGGCAGCCCTGGTAGAAGACCAGCTCCCACTGCCAGATGGGCAAAAACAGGTCCAACAAAGGTCAGCCAGGAGTCATGGAAGGCAGGACTCGGATGACCACAGGCTGAGCAGTCCTTCCCAGACAAACATTCTCCCAAAAGCTAAATTAAAACTCAGGCTCCGGGACTTGTTTCTAGGATGCTATGCTGAGACATGAAACTCCAAAGAGCTTTTGCAATCTCTGGCCCAGGACACCTCCACTCTGCTTCATCCACCAGACAATGACGCTGGAAGAGCACTATGTAATCCAGTAAACTTAACTCAGCAACTGTCAGTGCCAGTGAAATGAAGACCCCTGTTTTGCTGCAGTAGATGCACCCTTAACACTTTACAGGCTGCTGTCTGTAGCAAGAGACATAGTTCTCGTCTGCAGGGTAGCAAGGAAATTTTCTTTGACTGGGACATCTGTTCCTGCCTTCACTCCATTACCCCACATGCTACCATCTCCTCTGTCACCATAGAGTACGAAGATATGGAGTCACAGAATACGCTGATTAGGAAAGGACCCACAAGGATCACTGAGTCGAACTCCCTGCCCTGCCCAGAACCATTCCTAAGAGTCACACCATGTGCCCGAGAGGACTGTCCAAATGTTTCCTGAACTCTGTCAGGCTTGCTGCTGTGGCCACCTCCTAGAGAGCCTGTTCCAGTGCCCAGCCACCTTTTGGGTGAAGAACTTTTTTCTAATATCCAACCTAAACCTCCCCTGACACAACTTCAGGCCATTTCCTCAGGTCCTGGGACAAGTCTGGAAAAATACGCCATGTTCAGTGCACTGTTTACAGCTACTAACCTGGATACAGGAGTCACGGAGTCACTGGATGACACATCGGCATCAGAGGAAGTATCCGAGTCACCTGCAGGAGGGACAAGAGACGCAAGTTTTGTCTCTGTAAGGAGTGAATGCACACAGAGTTAGGGAAACACACAAGAGAGGAAACACATCCTCCAGGGGACAGGACCTTCCAGCTACCCCAAATCCCTGGATCCTGGATTTTGCCCACCAATAGCGATCGTGAAAACAGGGAAGGGAGCAGAGCTGACAGCCCTGCACAGAGAGGAGATGGGAAAGTTCTGGAGAAAGACAGTGGTCTTAGCTTGCTCCCAGAAGGAACCCATGCAGTTCCTCCTTGCTGTTACATCACTTTTGGGTTCAGTACATCCTGAAATGGCAGCATGAATGTAAGACAGGAGAGCAGCTGTGCTCAACCACAGCTCCCAGACAGCTCCTGCACTCCCCACATTGAGGCATGGAGCACAGCCCTCCCTGGGGAACCAGCACTCACTGTCCTCATACTCCTCTTGACTGCAGCTCTCATCCAGTCCATCAGGAAGTTCTTCCTCTGCTTCATCCTGGGGATGGCTTGGCTCCAGCAGTGACTTCTCAGCAGTAGCACTGGGACAAAAGACATCACACCAAAAGGAATGGTACATACTTTCTGGGGCCAAAAACCCAGAAGCCCATGAGGCAGCATGAGATAATGTGGGCAGGGGAGGGAGGGCACTGCTGTCTCCAGTGCTGATGTACAAGCACTCATCCCAAGCTAGCAAGATGGAAAGGCCCCAGACCAGGCTGAAAAGGAATATGTTCCAGAGCAGCTAGAAAGAAGAGGAACAAGAACACCCTCTCCCAGTAGGAGAGCAAGAGCTCCACGTTCTCACTCCCTCTCTATCCTATATTAGCTCTGTGTTCTTTTATTAACCCATGTGTCTGACTAGGAAGGCCTGGCTCAACAGCAGGCTTCATTCAACACATGTGCAGAGCTTACCACTGCAGGCAGGACCTCCAACTGAGGAGAACAAATTAGAAATGCCACACAATAATTCCATGCTGTGGTTGAAGGAGAAGGTGGAACAGCTTGGAGCTATCCTGAGTGCCTGTGTCAAGCTGGAGGCTGCAGGAAGGTGCCTCATCCACTACAATGCTGCAGTTGGGTTTTGCTCATGGAAACAGCCTTATGGCCACCTCGTACTGCCCACAGTGCATCCTCCCCAGTGCATGGGGACAAAACAGCCACCCTGGCACATCCCACTGCAGCCTCCCTCCTCCTCCTGCCTCTACTTACTTCAGCTTTCCTGGGACCACAGCCTGGCCCTGTTCCTCCTCTTTTTCCAGTTGGATGGTGGACACCTGTGCTGCCACTTCAGAGATGGCAGCAAAGTACAGAGGTTCTGTTCCTGCCAGGCGGTCCCCAGCACACAGAGGGCTCAGCACACCCATGGGACGGCAGCCAGTGCTGCAGTCAGGAGCATCAGCATGCAAGGCCAAGGGATGGACACTGATTTGCTTAGTGCAGGCAGCAGCCTCACAGGTGCCCATAAGGCTCGAGTTACTGTTAAGGCGATGGCTCCCCAGCTCCAACTTCAGGGGAGCAATGCTTTCTTTCCGGGTGCTCTGCACTCCAACATGCTGCCTCCTCCTGCCATTCTGGTTGGACTGGCTGCCCACATTCATAAGGCCAGAACTTTCAACTTGGCATCCAAAGCCTCTGCATGTGACAGCCTGACTAGACAGATACTGCACAGCCTTCAAGAGGCTCTTCTCTGGTTCCTTCTCTTTTGAGCTGTGGAGTCTTCCCTTAGCATCTTCCAATGAGCACTGGTCCTTCCTGAGGACTGCACTGCTTGGCAGGGGGCTAAGGGAGGGGATTGTGTTTTGCTCTGACACAACGTTGCTGTTCATCACTGCTCCATTGATCAGGCTGCTGCGGAAGCTGTGTCTATTGTCCCCGGAGTGGGACCATGAAGCAGCAGGAAAACTCCGGATGTTTTCCACCTTTTTCATCTTCAGTGACTGCAGAAAAGGCACTTTAGCACCACTTGGCCGTAGGAAAGAGTTGTTATTGAGCACTGGTCTACAGGAGCTGGCAGCCTGCTGACCTGATCTGAAGGCAGAGCCTTTGACTCCAGTTTTAGAGCGTTCCTCTGCCAGCAGGCAGGGCTCCATCAGCATGGAAGACATCGCCCTTCTCGTGACAGAGCCAGTGTCTGGAGGGCTTTGGAGGCTGTCTTCAGTGGGCTGTGCATGGCATAGTGATGGCGAGCATGAGAAGCAGGATTGCTGCAGAGGGATCCCTGAGGGCAGCAGAATGCGATCCTGGAAAGCATTCACATATCTCTTCTCTAAATTCCAGATGGGTTTTGCTTGCTGCTGAGCAAGGTGCCAGGCCCAGCACGGCTGAGGTCTTTCTGCTGGAAGGGTGGCTGACTCCAGCCCAATGCTCTTCTGCTGTTTGGGACCCAGATTAGCATGGTCTGGTCCTGCAGACGCCATGTAGAGCCATAGCACATGAGGCACAAGCGCATCAGTCACCTACAGCAGCATCTTTGCTGGCCTGAAACAAAAGAACAGCATGAAAGACATTGTTGCCCTGTCAGGACACAGCACCCAGCCCAATTCCACATGAGGAAAGCAGGGTGAGCTGCTTTTCCTGCAGGATGGAAACCACATCTCCCATTTACTGAGCTCACCGAGACTCTCCTGAGACCAAGTCAAAGAACCGCTAGCATCTCACATGAAACCAGAGGATACAAAGAACAATGTAAAGAGAGCCATCTGCAGGAAAGCTTGTATCCTGCAAACACACGGGTGCCTGACTGCCAGCCAGGGCCATGGGGTAGCAGCCCCAGCACAGTCACCCTGTCTGCAACTAGACTCTGCATGCCTGGGACCCACATGGCAGCTGGAGCCCACTCCTATAGATCTGTGTGTCCAACATCAACCTCCTGATTCTGCCACAAGCCCCAAAACGTCTGCTTATTTTTTCTCCCTGCTACTTAAAGCTTCAGCTCACAAGATTACACAACTAGTTGAGAACCTCAGCCCTGGCTTTTAAAAGGAACATGTTTCTCACTCTTGTAGAAAAGCTCAGTGAAGGCTAGAGGCTTCCTACAGAGCTCAGGACTGAGAAGGCAGCAAGAAGCAAATGCAGGGCTGTTCTAACATCAACACCTCTGTTTCCAGAAGAGAATGGCAGTAATTTCTCCCCACTGCAGTCCTATAGAAAAGTCTCCTGCAAGGAGCAAACTGGCAGACCACAGAGCTGCAGATGTATGTGTCCTGAATCTTCCTGGAATGAACTATTGCAGCATACCTGCAACATCCTCTTGCCTGAGGAAAAGGGAAAAGAAAAAACAAACCATTAGCCAGTTATTGCTTTAATACATGCCTGGAGGGCCCCTGGATACAGCTGCGATAGGAATTTGTATTCCAAGCAGGCTGGCTGGTTCTTCCACCTTCTAGCTCTCACATGCATGTTTTTAAAAAAAAGACATAAAAAGAAGGATAAGCAGTGCATCAACCATCACACTCTTCCTTTTCTTGCCATACACATACACACTCCTTTCTCACCTGAAAGACAAGCCCCAGATGCAGCAGTTAAGGTGTAGCTTGGAGACCCTGAGGTTGCTCTGTAGTACCTTCACAGCAGCTCACATCACCACAAGGCTGGGTCAGACAGACCTACACTTGCCAGACCTTCTCAACCTGTGAATCAGCTCGTCTCCAGCACACAGGTAAGCAGCATCTCAGCCAGAGGATGTAGGAGATGGAATATCCCATGCAGGATCCCAAGGGAGCTACACATTCTCAAGGAGAGCTGCTACCCATATGGAAGGAACCAAGTCCATTCCGTGCCCATAGGCTGCATCGCTTGTTAGCACTTATACAGTCAAGCTGAGAACTCCTAATGAGGACAGGGACCTGCATCCCAGTGGGAGCTGCATCCCAAAGGGGCTCCAAGCCCCAGGGAAGAGAATCCCACAGCTGAGATGTACCACACGATTCCACTGCTACCCAATCTGCCCCCAGCAGCAAACCTGGCTGTGTTGTGACATTCACAGCGATTAGCACAGAATGAAGAAGCTGTGGCTCAGATGCCACCATCTGCCCAGCTCAAATTTCCACCAGTAAACAAGGGAGCAGAGCTTGCCTTCCACACGCTGCGCCGCAGATGCACCCAGCTCACAAGCCCACTCAGACCACAAAGTGACCCTAGCACAGCAGTGAACACAGGTGCTAAAGAGGAAATTAAAATCCAAGGAGAATTAAAATGTTCCTGCCTAGAGGGTCTGTCACTGTGGAATCTCCATGCACTGCCACTTTGGCCATCGCCTGCACTCTCATCCGGCTGTGAATGACCTTGTAAAACCAGCCCAGTGAAAGCCATCTGTACCTCATCTCCACCCGGCTTTACAGCTATCAGTGAATCATCCTGCTGTAAAAATAAAAGTGATATGGCCTAATGAAGCTGTAACATGGGCTGTGAATCTTACAGTCAGCTTATATACACAGGTGTGAAAATGCTAGCAAAAGCCCTATGTGACCCTGATCTGGAGTAAGTGACAACGGTAGCACAGATGTGATTGACACAAACACTGCTGACAGCTGTGGCTGCCAGGGTGGAGGTCTGGCCATGGCACAGCCTTAGCTAACACTGCCTGGAATCCAGCCCCACAGTAGCAGACAAAAATGTGCTGAGCTTGCCCCTCTCCAGAGGAGTTTTGTTATGGAGTTGCAGAAGCATCTGGGCCAACACAGGGGAGGGGTCTGCAGCAAGCAGCAGCTGCATCAGAAAGCAGCAGGGCCTTTAGTACAGCTTTCAGGTAAAGCCTAGGTTGGCCAACAGCTAGCCACCATCACTGTTTCCCTGTGGAGACACAGGAGCTCAGAGATAGAGGCAGGAGGAGCGGGAAGGATGACAGGAATATGCCCCCACAGGAGGCAGGCCACAATGCATGCAGACCAGCCCATAGTGCCTGTCCTTCCCCCAGTCACACCTCCTGCTTGCCAGCACGGCCAACTCTAATGTCCACCTGAAAACTGTCTCCCATCCTTACTGCAAGGACAGCTTGACAAAGCAGCTGCTGAGCATTCAGGAGACCTGATGGAGATGGAGGAAGGCATCTTCACTTGCCAGGTTGTGGTCACAACAGGACAGCAGCTGCCACATCTCTGTAGTTCTGGGCAGGAACAACATCACCTGCCCCAGGGTAAATCCCTGTTGGTTACCAGCAGGGAAGTTTTCCATTTATGTTTAATTCAGTTGGAGTTTTGGGATGGACGAAGCTCACAGCTTGATGCAATCCCTAGTTCTGCCAACCCAACTCTACAACAAAGGAGCTGGAGTCCGTTCTGCATCTCACTATGGCAATAAAAGTACAACTCTTGAAATTTTATTGTAGAAACATGAGCTAGGAAAGGCCCTGGGTGAACTGGCCAGGCTGGAATTCAAACCCAGCCAAGTAATTAATGGATTTTGGCTTGGATTTATTGACACACAATACAGAGGCTGAAGCTGTCGTTGTTGGAGTGACTGTACAGCTGCACTTGCTTACAATTATTCTGCCAGCACCTTTTATTGCTACACAGCTTGCTCACAAGTGCTGGGACATCAGCTGGAGCACTGCCAGAGCCTCTACAAATGTCACATCACAAGAGCACAGGGCCAACATGTGCCCCAGCCTCTCTGCACCCCAGTATGCATCAGTCAAAATTCTTTCTTCCAGCTTGAGTCCCACTGCAGCATGTGCTCCTCTAATGGCAACGTGGCAGCTCCTCACAATCTTGTTCCAACAGGAAAGGACAAGACCTTAAGAGCCCGGGTGTGCACATCATCCCACTGTTAGAGCAGTTTGGCTGTGGAGGTTATTTTAAGTGCAGCTTGGTGACACACTTCAAATAACAAGAGCTTGTAAATGTATGCACTGCAAGCTGACCTAGTAATGTGCTGTCAGCCACACACAGCCTAAAGTCACAAGGAGGAAAGATTAGACAACTGCAATTGTTATTATTTTCTATGCCATTGTAGGCTGCATATTCTGCTCTTCATGATTAAAAAGGTTAGCATCTTTTTCTAAATTAGACCTGAGTTCACACCAAATTCCTCACTCGCAGCTCTGGGACTTTTGATTAAAGCTTGAACGAGCAAGTTAACAACAATACAAAACAAACAGCTTTTAAAACCAACATACATTTCAAAATAAGGGTTTGTATCCCTTCAAAGAATTTAAAACTTTGAACAAGATCAACAACATTGATCTGAAACCAACTAAATGCCTAAAGCTGCTCCAATGGCTGGTAGCTAGGCACAAACCTGTGTTTCAACAGCATGGAAACAGCCCTCCCTCCCCTACATCAGCTCCAAGAAACAAGTGGTCTCAAGGGCAGTCACACACCAAGACAGAGCAGCTGAGACCACCAGCAAGTTCAAGCTCAAGAGCAGAGGGTGTTGTTGGCCACAATTTGTCCATGAGGACAACACAGAAATGCTGTTGGGTGCAACAGCCTGGTGTGCTGCTTTGCCACACAGTTAAGCATCACTGTTCCCTCTCAGCTTCAGTATCATCCTTGCAGAACTACGTTTTGTGTGCAAATCCAGAGGATGACAATCAATTTCTGTCCTAATCAAGACATCAAGTTTTTGCTTGGCCACTCAGGTCAAAAAAAAAAAACAACACCACCAGTGAGAAATCAACCTCTGTGATGATGCATCAGCAAATTCCACCTATATCCAGGATTACATTTGTGCCACGGCTGGTCATTTCCATTTATCAGCTGTGCTGAACTCCACACTGAACAGAGGAAGTCTGAGGAGTGTATGGCTGCCCAAAAGGACCCTTTACCTAAGCAGAGCACTTCCCTGCAAGAGAAACAGAGTAGCTGAGGTGTGTGTTCCTGTTCCTAAGGTGGAGGCAGACCTCAGGGACAGCAGCATGCTGGACCAAGCCATGGGAAATCTGGAATCCAGCCACCACCTCACCGTGCACTGCAGCAAATGCCTCCCTCCATGCACACACAGGGTGGGTTGGGCACTGAAGGCTCATGTGTTTGATTTTACAAGGCTCTAAGGGCATTGAAGCACAGTTCTCTCCCAGATGGGGAGAGAAACTCCTGCACAGCAGGCAGAAAATCCAGGATTGTAGCTTGAATGCACCAGGGACACCGAAAATAAAAGGCTGGCTCAGTGCTTACCCTGGAAGGCTGACCTGGCTGTGACCAGAGAGTGCAAGGACCACAGTAAAGGGCAGAGCACAGAGTCCCTGCTGCTATCAAAGGATATCAATTTTCTCCCTGGCACATCCCCCAGGCCCTGAAGCAGATGTAGTGCACAGTGACAGTGGATCATGCAGCTCTGTTTCCCCAGCAGTGACACTGGCAAGTGCCTGCCCTTGCTACCACCCGATTTGTGTTTTTTCATCACATGGGCAACATAAGCAGTTCTACTGCAGCATAAAGAAGAGTAGAGAAACAAATCTGGGTTAAAAGCAACAAGCTAATCCATGAGGTGTTTAACAGCCTTTCACCAATGAAGTCTACAGGGACAGTATTTTCAATTGAGCTTTATGATGGGAGAAAAGGTACAGGAGAATTACATGGCAAGACCTGGGAAGAGTTTAGCCACCAATGTAGGATCTGAGGACAGTCAGCACAGCTCCATCTGGTCTTAGGCAGACTGGCTAGTAGAAAAATAATAGTGAAGGATTTAGAGTAAGTGAAACAAGTATAAAATATCAGCACACAAACAAGGAGGTAAGAACTACCCAATTAGTTCAAAACACGTAATTTCTTAGTCCATCTTCTGTTCTTGGTATTTTTTACTGAAAGGTATCTGCAATCGGAAGAAAAGGTTACCGGATTTGTCCTTCAGTATGTGCTGAGGAGTCTTCCATCTCCTGACAGGGCTGGGAAAAATTCTTCTGAAGGCAGTGCAAACCTCACTCCATACAGCAATCTCTCAGGACTCAGGAGTGAAGAAACAGAGACTCAAGGTGAGAAGCTGCCAAATACTCCCAGACTTGATGCATGGCAGGAACCTGGGAAATGTCAAGGAGTGGCACCCAGCCAGGCTGGTACAGCAGCCAAAGCCCCCAACTTGAGTCAGGGATCTGACATCTCCATGCAGGCCCTGTTATGCAGGGACGGTGACATTCGTCCCCTCAGCTCCTCCTTGAAATGCAATCCCTGCTGTGCTGAGAAGGACCCCTCAACTGAGGGGGCAATTGTTATCAATTAACTTTACATAACAAAAAATAACAGCAAGAGAGCAACAGAAGGACAGACAAATACTATCTGCTGGGTACAAACAGTAAGAATTGTGGAAATATTATTCTGTAAAACTATAATAAGGCCAACAATCTAGTGTAAATTCCCCCAAACTATCTGGGAGTTACTAGATGTCATTTGCCCATTCTGTGAGGAGAACACCACAATAAGAAAGATAATCCTCAGGGAGTCATGTAGGCAGGGTTTTGATGTGGAGCTGTGGGGCTGAACTTTGCCTCCTATGAGACATCCACAGCCCAGCTGCACAGGGAGACAGGAGGCTGGGCACAGTGTCACAGGGCTTCCCAAAGCCTTCACTCCTCACTCCCTGCCCAAACCCTGGAGCCATTCAGGAAATACTCCAGGCTTGTCTCAACTCAGCTCTACCTTTCATCTTTCAGACTCAACGGCTCCTTTTTACAACAAAAGAGTGGCCAAGCCAAGACCCCAATGAAAGGATGGACAGCCAAGATGTTCCAGCACCCCATTTGGAATCCCAGCTCCATCCTAATACTCCAGGCACCGTTAGAGAGGCTCCCTGGGGCCGTGGGTGACTGGGGAGCCAGCCCTTCCTCCCTGCCACTAGTTCGGGGAACATGCTCCGTGTCTCATTTCTCCAAGTGAAAGCCTCTGAAGCCAAAGGTGCTACCAGGATGCTGTATCCTGGCGGCGGAGCGCCGCCCAGGCCGCCAACCCCAGTATGTCTCGCCACAGAACGCACCCGAACCGCCCCCCCAGCCCCACGGGGTCACAGGGCAAGACCCACGGCGAGCCTCGCGAGGAGGCCCGGGGTAGAGCGAGGTACTTCCCCGGGGCCCGGGCACGGGCGGAGGAGCCGGAGAGGCAGCGAGAGGGTCCAAGGGCCCTACGCCCGAGTGGGGAAACTCTGAAGGTGTAACCCGGGGAGACACGCGGGGAGCAAAGCCCCGCTCCAGAGGGCGACAACGCCGCCATACTCACCGCCCGCCCGGGCCCGCCGGACCCGCCGCCGCCGTTACCATGGGGAGCCGGCGGGCCCACGTGACTACAGCTCCCGGCAGCCACCGCGTCGCGGGCTGTGCTGCCCCCTGGCGGCGCGGCGGAGCCTGGCGGCTGAGCGCAGCCCCGCGGCGCGGGCACGGCTCCGGGAGCTGTCGGGAAACACGCGGTTACACGAGGAACGGGCATTTTTTTTCTGGGCCGGCTTCCCACGGGGGGTACCCCGGGTAAAGACGGCCGGGTAGAGTCCCCCTCAGGCGGACAACGCGGGCTCCAAGGAAGGTCGGGCTGGAGCCTGAGGAGGGCTAAGGAAGCGTCGGTGGAGTCCCGGGATGCCCGGGAGTCACCGCCCTGCGCCGGTACATGGCGACAGCTGGCTGGGGCCCGGGGAGCCGGGCACAGCTGTGAGGCGGCGGAGGAGCAGCTCGCAGTGCCTGGCAGAAGGCGACAGGGGACTGACACCGGCCAGCGCGGCCAGTCTCTCGGTGGCTTTGAGGGACAGCAGGACCTGCACAGCCAAGAGAGGGACAGGAGTCACTCACCAGCATGACCCTTGTCCCCACAACTGCATCAGGTCCCCCAAAGGAGCCGAGGTCCCCGTGCAGTACCTGCTGGATCCCAGGGTGCTGGCTGAGGGCTCGCAGTGCCTCGAGGGCTCCCTCCCGCACGGTCTTCCGCAGGTCCTGGCAGGTCACCTGCAGCAGGACGTCGGGGGCCCGGTTCTGGATCAGCAGATCCTGCAGCTCCACCCCACGCTCGCCCAGGTTGCTCAGGGCCAGGGCCGCGTTGCAGCACGTCTTGGCCTGCGTGTCCCCCAGCAGCCGGGTCAGCGTGGGCACGGCCCTGCCCAGGGGCCCCGCCGGGCAAGACGCGTGGCAGGCGGCGTTGCCCACTGCAAAGGTGGCTGCCCTGCGCACGCAGCTCTCCGAGTCCGACAGGCACTCCAGCAGCTTCTCCAGCCAACCGGGCTGGCTCTGCAGCAGGGGGGAAAAACTGTGGCGGAGCAGGTTGCCCAGCAAGTTGCAGGTTCTGGCCCGTATCAGGTGTTGCTCGTGGCTGAGCAGGTAGGTCAGTGGCTGGTCAGCCACATGTGAGTCCCTTAGGATCCTCTGGAGAAAGGGCAGGTGTTCTGAACAGGCCCGAGCCACGTGGGTCAAGAGAGACAGGAGGTCACTTGTGAGTATAACGTTGTCTGAGAACAAGACAGACTTCAAGAAGGCAACAATGTGCTCTGAGGCAGCAGCTTCCCTCACCACTTGGTCTATGATCTGTGTATCAGACACCACAAATTGGCACAAGAGGCCCATGGGGAGCTCGGTGAATGAGAAGGGCAGGTGGTGAGCACAGACCTAAGGAAAAAGGACAGACAGCACTGCTGAGTGCACTGCACTCACTTGTGAGCCAAGCCAAGCCAAGCAGCAGCTGAAGGCAGACACCAGGTCGGAGCAAGCTTAGCAGCCAGTCAACCTTCTCCAAGGGCTGCATAGCGCCCAAATTACATCCTTCTGTAGGCAGGAACTGCTGGCATGATGTGAAATGGTGTCATGCATTGGGGACTGCAGTGTAGGGAGGGGTCACCACAGTATGGGGGGAAGGAGGAACACAGGGCCAAGAGAGTACCTGCAGCAGCTGGGCAGGGATCTGAGTATCTCTCACAGCCTCCATGATCAATGCTAAGGTATCTTTATCCACATCCATGGCAAAAGGGAAAGAGAGGAGCTGGCAGACCTGGATGACCACATCTGTGACAAGCTCAGGATCCCCATACTTTTCTGCTTGCCTGAATTTGTGAAAGAGAGAGGGCTTAATACAGAGGTGATCAGAAAAACCTCAGGGAAAGGTGCAAAGGGCATTCCCCATGCCAGGCACTAAGGAGAGACTCTGCAAGTGCCAGGTCAGGAACTTCTCAGCCCTTGGTGTGCTCATGTCCATGCCCCATTCAGCAGCTGAGCTCTGCCCAATTCAGCCCTTGCCACAACTCACATCTGTGCCAGGCATGCCAAGAAGGCAGGGGACAGCAGTCTCTTCAGTGTCACCATAAGGATACCATGGGACTGGGTGAGCTGAGGCAGACACTGGTGGGACTCACGAGTGAAGACCCTGAGGGCCAGGCTGAGGAATATCAGGGTTCCTGCAAGGGAAACAGCAGGTAAAAGGGCAAAGCTAGAGAAGGCTGTAAAGTCCCTTCACTTCTGTCTGTCCTACCTCAAGGCTGCTCCAGGGTGGATTCTGTGATTCCCTGCCCAAAACCAGAAAATCTCCACTCAGGTGGTCACGTCTACCAGAGCAGACATTCTCTGCAGCACAGACACTCTTTTTTGTTCCTCCACAGCCAGCTCAGCTGAGCTGCTGCCAACTGGGCACAGCATGGGCCAGCCCAGCCCTCTCTCCCCAGAAGATACTTCAATGCTCAGGATAAACCACCTAAGTCCTCTGACTTCAAGAAACAGATGTGGACAGGGACAGACATGGGCAAGTCTGAGGGCAGGATGTGAAGCAGGACCCAGGGCAGATGCCCTGCTGTCCTGCAGCTCTTACCTTGAGGGGAGAGGAGGTTCCAATCTGGCTCTACCATGGGGTGACCAGCACCTGGGGATGGGTCTCCCTCCAGCGCTGCTCTGTTGGTGCCCACATGAAGCACCACAGCAACACAATGCCAGACCAGGCTCCATAGCTCTGAGGAAGCAAAGCCCTGCTCCAAGACCACATCCTCCTAGAGACAGAGAGTCAGATGTCAGAGGCCTTCATGGTCCTCCAGGGTTCTGATACATGGCTCTGCCCGTCCCATGGTCCTGTGAAGGTCAGAGCTAGACAGACATGGACAAGGGGTCCTGCTGCACCTTTCAATAGTGTCAGTCCCAAGGAATCTCTGCCCTCCTTCACTCCAGTGTGCCCAGGGATCACCCCTCCCTGCCCACCACTCTCCCAACAGCCCTGCAGGGATATAAGGTGACTTTCATGGGGTTGCACAGCTCAGCTAAAACTGCACAGTTTTCTCAGCCCCATTACCAATCTGCATTCAGGCCTTTTTGCCACCACACCTTTTGGCAGGGACCAAGCAAAGAAGATGGCCAGACTGGTACCTGTTCAAGGAGTTTCAGGAGGAGGAAAAAGAAACCATCATAGAGACCAGCACCCATTGGCAGGGGAAGCTGCAGCTGTAAGAGAGTGGGAGATAGTCTAGAGCTGGGTATTGGGCTTGAGAGCAGCAGCATCACATCTGCACCCTTCTGAGCCCATCTTTTGCACACCTCCACAAGTGGGGTATGCATGGATCCCCAGCTTCTCTGTCCCCATCCCATACCTCAGCAGGTGTTGTCAATGCATTTGTTACCACTGGTAGGATCTTTTCTCTCTTGAGCTCCAAAGCCACCCCATGCTGACTGAGCTGTGCCAGGAGAAATGCTGCAGCACCCTGTGGGACAAGGAGAGCTCAGCACCTTTGGGACTTTCTATCTGCTCAGTCACTACTGACCCTTCATCCTTCAGCTTCATCCCACCCTGAGTGAGGAATAGCAAGGCCCAAATGGGATGCAGGGGTCTCAGTAGTGGCTCTGGTGCGGGGGGTGGCTTACCACAAGGGACACAACAGGAGACTGGGTGATGAGATCCACAGCCATGGTAACTACCTCCTCATGCCTGAAATGCAGGGACCAGGAGAGAAGCACTATGTTCCCACAGCTCTACATCATGCAGAACAGCAGCATCCAAATACCCACAAGGTTGGGACATTTCAGGAGGAGCCCTGGCTCACAGCACCTCCTTGTCTGCACTGGGTCATCTTCACCATATCCCCAACACCCACCCACACTGCCCAGCATTCTGCTGGTATGTGTGGATTGGAGGGGTCAGTGGGACCAGGTTCCCAGCTTTGGGCAGTGTGCAGAACAGAGGGCTGTTCAGGGCAGAGCACGTTCCTCTCCCACTCACGAGTGAAAGCGTGTGTTTACCTGGGAGGGGATGCCTGAAGCTGCAGGGTGAGCAGGGCCAGCAAGTACAGAGAGGCTTCACAGGCTGCCTCCTGGGTCACCTCCACCACAGGGACCTACCAAAGGAACAAGAGTCACAGCAGGGGAGATGGAGGTGTTTCTGGCTCTCAGAGGAGAACTGCACTTTTCAGATTAAGCTCCCCTAAACTCCTCTGACACAGATTCATCTGACCTGCACTCAAAGGAACGCGTCCTGCTGCTCACACTCCTACCCCACCACCAGGGCTGTGGTCAGTCCTACCTCACCATTCAAGAGCTGCATGAGGGAACCCCACAGTGGTTGGCTCTTTCCCAGATGTTGGCACAGGTTTGGGCAGGCATGACAGCCAGCATAGAGGATCTGCAAGGCAGAGGGGAGAGATGCCTACTAGGCCCTTTAGACAGGTTCCACCCCATGGCTGCCATGGGCCCATTTATTCAACAATTGACACTAGGCAGATGGGAGTCATTGAGGGCTAAACCCACAGTTCCCTCTTCCCCATGCTCCTAATTCCAGAGCAAAGGCCCAGGCACTTCTGGGCAGAGACAGATAAAAGGATGGGGCCATTACCTTCAGGATTTTCAAGGAACAGCCTGGGTGCTCCAGTCTCCCCAAAAGTCTTGCAAGCTGCTGGCTCTCTCCCTCCATAAGCTTTATGGCTACTGCACGAGCAACCTGCAGAAATCAGCCTGTTTTGCACTCTGGGCACCTGAAGCACTGCACAGACTACAGGAGTTCAATGCTAGTAACAGTTTAATGATAGAAAGCATCTGCTTCCTACATCTTGCCTGTGTCTACTAAGGGATGCCTATCTGCCGTGACCTAGCATGCCTTTGATGCACAGTTCCAGAGTTGAGATGAGCAAAGTAAGATTCCTCCTCTGCTTCCCTCCTTGTTGACTCAGAGTTAAAGAATCAAATGTAAACCTGTAATTGTTTTCCCTCTTATTGCCCCTTCAATTTCAGTTCTTTTATTTTCAATTATTTTATTACAGTTCATATCACTGTAATAAAAGAATTCCTCATGGTTTCTATGCATCACCTAGTTCTTTATTTAGCCCATCTCACAGTTCGGATCCTAAGTTTGACTCTCTTAATTGATTCAAGAATCCTTACATTCCTAAGCTGTTTGGCTGAGGAGGTGCAGCCCACAAATAGGAGCCCTGCAGGCAATAAAGCCAGAGGATCCCCCTATTCTACTGTTGAGAAAGAGATTCTCCTGCAAAGGGCTGCTGTCCCTGTGGAGACCACACCTCTTCACCCTGTCCAGATTGCTGGTCTGACCTGCTGCTTGGCTTCCCGACAGCCGTTTCTCTCCATGGGGATGCTGCATGCAGCAGCCAATGCAGCCAGGAAGAGGTTTGCCACACATAGGCTCTGGTCATGGGCTGACTTGCCCTCCACTGCTGCACCTGCACAGGGACAGAGCTTGGGAGTCATTGTGCTAAAGGTGCTGAGGCGCCGCAGGATGGGGTTGGATGGCAAGAGAGAAAAAGTCAGGCTGGTGACATGGGGAGGATGAGAGCTGGGATTGAGGGAGGAGAACCCAAGTTAGTAGGGGTCTGGACAGATAAGTTTCAGCACCTCTTCTGGCCAACAGCACTACAATGGTCATCAGCGGCCTGATGGAGCCCAAGGGCAGGAAGAAGAAATCCCAGGAAGAGGTGGCAAGCTGCTACCCCTGCTACCTCGAAGAGCAGGCTGCTCTGAGATGGATCCCTGAAGGAGTCTGTTCAGCAGGGGCTGACTCTCTTCTTGCAGCTTGGTATAGAAGTGTGCAGAGATAGAGGGGTCTGTCATGTCCAGGCTCTCACAGAGCTGGGTGAAGCACTAGGGAAGACACAGGGGCTGTCATTACTAGCTGAGTTGTCATCACAGACTGAGTTTGAGAGGGAAGAGAAGAACAGCACAGGAGGAAGCTGTGGGAGGACAGCAGAGATGGGAGAAGGACTCTTGCTTGAACATCAGGGACCTCCAAATGTCTGCTCCAGCCAGATTACTGTATGGGACCCACATCTGGCTGCATGCTGCTGAAGTGAGGGGTACACATGGAGGAATGTGTCCCTCCTCACCTCTATCACAGCCTGGCAGAGCATGCCCAACAGCTATTTCTGCTCTTGCTCACTCTGGCGCTAAAACATGCAGCTTGAAAACAAAGGCTGAAAGATACCAAATGCAAACCTTTACACATCTCCTGCCCAAGCCACATGTGAATCATACTCCAGTGCTGAGAACCCACTGTGCCCATCTAGCATAATCCTTCCGGCAGCAGAACCAGGGACATGTCTGGTGAAGTGACACATTTTGTGCCAGGGTGTATACAAGGGGTTGCCATCTGCTCAGCTAGTAAAGTCACACCAGAATGGTAAGGTCAGCAAAGCTGCCCCCTCAGAGACCTTCTTTTTTGTATGCAATTCCCTGCAAAAACCCCAATGGGTGAGACAGCCTGCCCTCACAAGAAGACATCAGACCCCATAGTTAGGAGCAGAATCCTCAGGCTGTGTTCCCCAACATACACAGACAACCCCATAGCTTCTGTCCCTGGGGGCAGAAGGTGTGGAGAATGAAGATGGGGGTACCCTTACCAGGAGGCTTTGCTGGCAGAGTCTCATCTCACTGTCGACCGGCACAGCCAGCAGCTCCGGCAGCAGGGCCAGGAAGCAGTCAGCACTCTCCTGAACACCCTGCAGGCTGTGGGGGAAGCAATGGCAGATAAGTGCAGAGAAACATGGCCCCTTGCTGTGAGGACAGGTCCACATGGCCCTGGCTAATGGAGCAGGCAGCACACACTCACACTATGAACTGCTGTCAGCAGACAGCACAACTGGACCTGTCAACTGTGCCTTTCCTTTAATAAGTCCCATTCAAGGAAAGTGCTCCTCTGTGAGCACAGCAATATGGCATGAAGCACTTAGACCGTGATGCTTCCCCACAGAGACAACTCCAGCTGCAGAGTATGAACACCACCCTTCCACCTACTGCTGAGTCCCCAAAGTGGTTACATGAAACCTCAAGCAACAGAATGTTGTCCCTACCTGTCCTTTTGCCCACTCTGCTTCAGGCTACATTCACTGCTGAAATAAACTTTGGTCACCATGAGGAGGTCTGTCAGCACAGCAATACACCAGGGCTGCTGCAGAATCCAGAAAAAAAACACAAATGGAGATTGTCTGCTGGCCATCCCCACACCACTATGACAGGATCCTTCCCTACAAGAACCTCCCCCTTCTCAAGGGCAGGACACCATGGCTTCCTCAGCACTAGCACTCTGCAGTGCCAATATTTCTCTGGGGTTCTACACCCACCTGCTTGGTGACACCACTTTCCAGGATCTGCTTGGCTAGACACAGTAGGGACAGAGGCACATTCAGCTCTTGGCAGAAGTGGTCCAGCAGCTCAGTATCACACTGGGTAGACAGGAGGTTGCCCATAACATGAAGAACACAACGAAGATGGGAGGCTCCCTCCAGCATCCCTTTCAGCACCTGGACATAGAGAAGCCAGAAGAGCTTATAATGAGCAGCAGTTTTGGTGTCTCCACCAGCCATGAAGCTTCAACCCATTCAGGCAGGGGACAGCAGAGGAGCAGATGGCAAGCCAACTGCACAAGACAACTCCAATTCCTGGAGAAGCAGAGGATCTTTTTGGTGGCTGGACTGAGGACTGTCCATATGTTTCCAACTTAATCCTGACGAAGAAGGCAAAGTCTCCAGTCATAGTCGTCTGGGCCAGCCATCACTTACCTGCTGAGCAGAGTCTGCCAGGCGGTCCTGGACACGGTGCTGGAAGGCTGGGTCCCTCAGGAGGCTCAGAGGCACGCTCAGCTGCATGGCTGAGGGATCAGTGTCTTCAATCAGATGCTGCCACTCCTCATCACTCTCCAGCTCCTAGCCACAGAGGAGAGAGGACTGTTGCCACAGACCCTGCCAGTCCCGGGGTCTCTTTACCAGCCCTGGTGACTGGGCCCCACTGTCCTCACTCAAGACACCATCTTACCTCACTCTCCAGGTCCACAGCCTCAATGCTGTGCCTGCCCCAGGGCTCTGCCCTGCCAGCACCAGGCTGTGGAGGGGAACCTGCTCCAGGAAACTCCCACTCACAGTCTCGAGAGAGGCTGTGTTGCCTGGTCAAGGAAACAGTAGAGTCAGTGAAAGACCTTTCCCTCTTTCTCCTGCTCCAGCTTCTGCCTCCCTCACCCTGGGTTGGGAGGAGACTCCACAAACTCCCACTCTGCTATGCTGCTCTTTCCTTGCAGGAGACATGGATTCTTCTCTTTGGAGGCAGACAATGGCTCCCTCTCCTCAGGGGCTGCCTTCCGTGATACTGCTCTGGGTCTATCCGTGGGATGTCCATTGACAGAATCCTTCATAGATGCATCACCTCCCTTCAGCTGTCCCTGGTGATGGCAGAGAAGTTTGGTCAGGGGAGGGTTACTTAGCCAGATGAGTCCCCTAGACTCCACCGCCGTGAGCACCCCACATCCTGCCTTGTGTGTTGCTGACACCCCAGCCTGACCCATGTACTTATGTGTTTTCCCCCAGGGCCCACTTCAGTGCTCCTCCTTTGCCTTGACTGTGAGACATAGCCAGGAGAACCCCACACTTTTCTCCACCTTTTTTTGTGTCTCTTCAACCATCTTCTGCTGGACCTTTCTCAGGATCCTGGACTGGGTGCTCCTGGGGGCCATGTTATGGATTTGTTGTTCCTTCAGGGCCAGCAGCTCTGGGGACAGCTTGGTGGTGAAGGGGTTTGAAATCCCATACTCTTCTGTGTCATCAATCACTGGGGAGGCAAGAGGAGAACTTCAGTAGCAGCTCTCCCTCGGACACAAGAGAGAGTGATCTCTCTTGAGATCCCAGGGGAATCCTAAGGGACCCAGAGCAAGACCAGGAGCAGGAGCTAGGAATCAGTGCTTGGAAAAAGCTGAGAGGAGAGAGGCATAGACCAGGATAGTAAAAATAGCTGGGCAGGGAGGTCCTCCCAGTCTCCAGACAGCAGTAGAAGGAAACAGACCTGGACAACTTTGGAAAAGTAGTAAGTACTCACCAGTAACCCGTCCAGCAATGAAGGGGTGAGAAAGCAGCTCTGGCCATGACAGGCGCTGGTGGGGGTCCTTCATTAGTAGTCCCTGAAGGAAGCTCTGCAGAGCAGCAGAGCAGCAGGATCACTGACATATGTTCAGCACTCACCAGTGAGCATCGTGTACACAACAGTTCCCCCCAGTGAGGGCACCCAGGAGACCTGCTTTTCCTGCCTAGCTCTGGGAAAGGAGTAGCTCTAGTGCTTAGGGCAGATGGGAAGACATTTCCCTTTGCAACTCAATAAATCATTCCTCTGCTGTTGGACCCAGTTTCCAGCTTATGGACAGCAGACATTTGGTAACAGTGATAAGGATTCCCCTTCCAGGAAATCCAGCTCTCACTGCTTTTCTGTGTTCTGAAGTCCCTGTTAGGGGACATAAAAGCTAAGAGTGACACACCAGGGCAGCAGGTGAGGCCAAAACTGCATTAACAGATCTCACCCTGCAGACAGGGTCTTGGCCCTTACCTTGAACACCGGGCTCATGGTCATAGGCCATTTGACAGGGTCCTGGATGATGAGGCTGACAAGATGGAAGATGCTGTTGGTGTAGAAGGGAGGAGTGCCCACAAACAGCTCGTACAGGATGCAGCCCACAGACCACAGGTCTGCTGTGTGGTCATATGGCCGTTCTTCTACCAGCTCAGGGGACATGTACAGCGGGGTGCCCTTGATGGATGTCAGCACCATGGTGTGGATGCTCATGGCACGGGCAAACCTGCTCAGAGCAAAGCACAGATCACAAGTTCAGGCTGAAACATCTGTTGCAGCTCCCAGGGAGTTCCCTATGAGTTTACTAATACTTATTCCCTCGAGGACAAAATCTCCGGTCTCTGCTTAACCTCTAAATATGCACAGAATCCAGGCCTCCTTTTGCACTCTCCCACTCCTCCTCTACAGCATGCAGGAAATGTCCTGCTCAAGCTGGCCCCCAGCACTCACCCAAAGTCACAGAGCTTGACAACACCATCTTTGCCCAGCAGGATGTTCTGGGGTTTCACGTCACGGTGCAGGATGCGGTGAGAGTGCAGGTAATAGAGAGCAGAGATGAGCTGGGCAGCTATGGTCTGCACCTGCCAGAGACACAGAAGCCTCATCCTGTGTCACATGGTGCCACCCACTGGCACAACCACGGGGACCAGGTCCTTTATGGCCTGGCTCCCACACTATTTCTACTTTTGTCCTGTTTGGGGCAGGGACCAACCCCAGCTGTGAGCCAGAAGCTTCTTGGAGTAGGCCAATAGCCAAGGCAGCAGTCTGGTGCCGTGGCCCGTGTAAAAGGAATGGAAAAACTAAGATCTCTGCAGGATCCCACTGTCTCACAATGCCAACCTAGTCCCCTCTCCGTACTTTTCAGAAGGTCTGCCAGGTAAAGCCCCAGAGGCACCCTCACCCTCCTGACATCTCCTGGCTCACAGCAGAAACCCTCTGCCTGCAGGCACACAAGTCCTGTTTTCTCCAGCCTGCAGCAAACACTGCATGGCCACTGTCATGATAAAGACCTGGTCCTCAGGCAAACTCCCATCATCCTCCAGGATCTGGAAGAGCTCTCCTTCTGCGTAGTCAGTCACTACCACCACCTGGAGGAAAGAGCAGCATGGTGAGATCAGGCCCTGGGGACCAGGACAGAGCAGGGTAAGAAATCTGAGGGAGGTGTTGGGCTGTTATCATGCAAAGTCCATCAGCTTAGGTGGGACTTGGAATGGAAGAGAGCTCCCATGGCTACACTGCAGCAAGGACCCGGCACTTGGCAGTGGTCTTGTAGCCGTCCATATCTCAGACAGCCAGCAGAAACAAGGGAAGAGGGAAGGACAGGACAAGCCCAGAATGGTACTTCCAAGCCCAGTGGGTAGAATCACTCCCTTGAGTTTGTTTTGAATCTGCTGTCCAATGACTTGATTTCATGTTCCCATGTGCCATGAAGCAGTCTTCAATCCTCTCTTATCATATTCTATCCATGAGAGCTTAAATCAGTGAAAAGCCAGTCTCTGAAGAGACTGATGAGTGAAGAGTCACCCTCATCCTGTGATCTCAAACTACTCTTCCTGCATCACACAGCCCCTGGTGTGGTCAGCTCCTTCACCTCTGCATATGACACAATGCAGCCCACTAAGGTATTAGCTCCCCACAGGGTACATACTAAAGGGCTCTGAAAAACACTGGGATGAAATCACCAGCATCTCCTGAGAAAGATGTCCCTACAACAGCAGGGGACAGCCCTTGTTCCCCTTCCCCAGTCAAGCAAAAGCCTTTGCCTGGAGTAGCCCACTTCACCTCCTTAGCAGTCTCAAAGCTGTCAAGCATCTGGATGATGTTGGGGTGATGGAGGCCTCTCACAATCTCAATTTCCCGCTGGAGGTTCTTCAGCTCCTTCTCAGACCGCCCCACCTTGGGGATGAACTTCAAAGCCACCACCTTTCAGAGCAGGAAAAGCTGGGATCAGACCAGGCTCCTGGTCAGACCCACCCTGGAAAAGGCTACTTTTGACCCAGACAGGACTCAGACTGGACTTTCCAGCTGAAAACAGACAAGAGAACACTAAGACATTTGTTCACTTGGCCCCTTGGACCTAGGGCTCTCCCCAGGCCCTTGCATATCAATACTGGTGCTCACACTTCTCTTCACACTGACATTTAAAGGAAAGAAATGTAATCAGTAAACACAGATAAAACCAGGACTTCAGAAACATGGGTATACTGCTGAACAGCAGGCATGAGCCAGCAGTGTGCCCTGGAAATGAGGAACACTAGCAGCACCCTGGCCTGTTTCAACAGGCAGGAACTGCAGCAAAGTTCCTTTATTTCAGATTACTGACCTTTATTTCTAATCTTGTGCACCATGCTGGGAATATTGTGGCCAGGTTTTTGGCCCAGAAAGACATCAATAGGCTGGAATGGGTACAGCAGAGAGACTATGATGGTGAGGGCATGTGGGAGGACGACATGGGGAGTACAAATTGAAGCAGAGGGAGGGTTAACTTGGCAAGAGGAAAACACATTCACCGTAGTAATAGTCAGACACCAGGGTGTTTGTCTCGGGAGTTTCAGAGGATCTAAATTTACTACTGGCTCTGCTTTGAGGTCTTGAGGTCGCTCCTGATGTCCCTTGAATCCAGATGGCTTAGTGCCAGCCGGAGCGGGTCAGGAACGTCAGCAGAAAGCCGAATGAATGCCGAGTCCCAAAATCCTGGCAGCCTTAGAACCCCAGAGGCACCAGAAATCAGCCCCGGCCAGACACACAGCAGAGCCCCAACCCTCTCCCCTCACCTGGGCGCTGTGCTTCCGGCGCCCCTTGTACACGCGCCCAAAGGACCCTTCGCCGATCATTTCCAGGACGTGGTAGTTCTCCATCGTTCGGGACGGGGCCGCTGAGCTGCCGGGGCACAGGCCACTGAGGAGCAGCGTTTCCCCTCCCGCGGGCACCTCCCCTCCCGCGGGGCTGCACCCGTTCCCCTGGGCGAGTGTCCCCCAGCCCCAGGCTTTGTCCCTGCCCACCGGCTCCAAGGCAGGACGAGCCCCGAGCCCTGGCGGCAGCAATCCCGCTGCGGGATGAACCTCGCTCGCCCCGCTCCGCTCCTGCCCCGGACCCGCCGCCGAGGCGTCTCCTGGCAACCGGCTCGCCGCTTCCGCTTCCGGGGCGAGCGGGGAGATGGCGGCGGCCGCTGAGGAAGCGGAGGCGACGGACTGGTAACAGCCCCCGTACCTTCCCCGGTCTCTGCACCCTCCCACGTGCGGTCCCCGCACCCCTGCTGTCCCGCACCCCAGCTCACCGGGGCCGTCTGACCCCCGCCCGGTCGGTTCCCGCAGGGTGCTGCCGCCGGAGGTGGAGGTGCTGGAGTCCATCTACCTGGAGGAGCTGCAGGTGGCGCGGGGCCTGGGCAGGTACGTCCCGCGTTCCCCATCCCCGGCCCGGCCCCGCGCCGCCCTCCTCACCCCGACCTGTCCCTTCTCCAGGTGGGAGCCCTGGGAGATCAGCATCACCCTGCACCCTGCCACGGCCCAGGACCAGGACTCCCAGTACGTCCGCTTCACGCTGGTGCTCTCCGTGCCCCCTCAGGTAGGCTGCCCGCGCCCCCCGCGCCCCTGCACCTGCGGGCCTCGGGCCTCTCCACCTTCCTTGTTGTGCTTTGGGTGTTTCTCTTTAATCCTAGTATCCTGATAAAGCTCCGGAGATCTCCATCAGGAACCCGCGGGGGCTGTCAGATGAGCAAATTCAAAAGTGAGTTGCGATTCTTTCTTCCAGAGATCCGGGAGGCAGAGCTGATGGACAGCCTTCTCTAATTCATATGACTTTCCGTGTCTGGTTAACAGACGGATACAGGACCCTAAATCACTTTGTCCTAAATCTCTCAGGAGCCACTGGTGCCGAATTTGACGCAGAGGGGTCCACCTTGTGGTTGTTCCCCTGTGATCCCACTGAAATGTTATTTGAATCCCTGGGGCCTTGAAGGTTGCTGGTCCTGACCTGACAGAGGTGGGACTGGTTCAAGTCCTTGGGCAGCCTTTGTGCTTCGGTCCTTGGTGCAGTGGAATGTGACCAGAGACCTTGCTGCCTACCAGCAGTACAAGAGGATGTGGCTCCCAACAGACCTCCTCAGGGGCTGCCATCAGATAAACAAAGCCTGGGATTCACCAAAACCAAAGGGTGCTGGGTGAGCTCAAGCTGAGGCCATCAACAAACCTGCTCCAGCAAGTCCTGTCATGACAAAGGCTTCCTGTGCCCTGGCTTGTGGGGAGCCAGGACAGCACATGAATGTGTGTGTGCGTGTGTGCGCCAATCCTGTGCTCCAGGCAAAGCCTGAAGGCCAGTGCTGTCATCATGGCAGGATGGCAGGTATGTGGGACAGTGAAAAGGTGTAGTTAAATTTGTGTTAAGGATTTCTGCTGCTTTGCTGCAGGATTTCCCAGGCCCTCAGAAGTGTTGCTGAAGCCAGGCTGGGGACAGAGGTGCTCTATGAACTGATCGAGGTGAGAGTGAGGAGATTGGGTGTGACCAGCCACAGACACTGATCCCTGACTGCCCAAGGAGTGGGACATCCCTGAGCCCATGGGAAGGGCCAGTGAGTAAAATGTTTGCTTTAATACTTTCACAGAAGGGAAAAGAGATACTCACTGACAACAATATTCCTCAAGGACAGTGCGTAATCTGCCTCTATGGATTCCAGGTAGGCATGTGTCTCCTGACCCTGCAAACTGACTGGGAAGTGAGGCAAGAGAACAGGAAGTCTGATGCTGGGATATCAGATGGGATATCTGATCAAGGGTAGGGACCAAGATGCACCCCAGCAGCCCCCTGCCTCCCATTCTGCACAAGGCCCTTCCTAATGCAATACATGCTGCTCTTCCCATCAACCTCTAGATAATCTTCTACAGAAAATGGGGCAGCAAGAGATGCTGATGCATCTCCAAAGAAGTGTAGGCTCTGGGGCTAGTTGATGCATTTTCAGCTTCCCTGTGTTGGCTACACCTCACCTGGAGTTCAGCACACAGGTGGTCAGGAGGGACTAGAACATATCCATGCAGGTGCTGAGGTCTGTGGGGACAGGGGAGCAGGCCTTACTGGGGTTGGAAGGAAAGTCAGCATCTGCCTAGGAAGGAGAACACATCAGGTGGGAAGATTGCTGATTACACAGGAACACATGGAGAGAAATCAGTCATAAAACTTTGCATCTTGACATTAGGAGTGTTTCTAGCATTGAAACAAGAAGCAGCATCCCAGTAATTGCTGAGGGAGTGGAGATGCAGCCCAGCAGAAGATGCTGGGTGGCTCTACTAGCACTAGTTCCCCATGAATACCACTGACATGGAAGTCAAAACCCAGCTCGGCTGGGTGGTTACACAACTCTTTGCTTAGAAATCCTTCAAAGATGCACTTTTCTCTTGACAGGAGAAAGAAGCCTTCACAAAGACCCAGTGCTACCACTACTTCCACTCCCACTGTCTGGCCCGCTATGCTCAGCACATGGAGGAGGAGATCCTCATGCAGCAGGAGGAGAGAGAGCAGCACTTTGCACCATCCCCCAAACAGGTACTGGGCCTCCTTCCTTGTCCCCCTGCACAGACCCTTGTCACATCTGTATCACCCTCTTTGGGACATGGAGCCTGTGCTGAGAATCAGCAGGGCTTAGACTGAGTTACCTCCAAGGGCCCTTTCCAATTAAACAAGTTGGTTTATTGTATCTCTGGATCAGTGCCTGCTGTGTGAGGGGGTAAGGGAGTTGCGTTTTTAGATTTCTGGAACCACAGAAGTTAGAAAAGAGAGCTCTTTCCCTAGTCCTAGTGTTCGAACTGTGGGGCGTTGCAGCAGGATAAACACAATCACCTGTGTTTTTGGGTGATAAAACCTGCCTAGCACGTGTTGGAACATTTGTCAGCTGCAGAGCAAACAGCACAGCTGAGCACAGAACAAATCAAAGGCTCATTCCTACAAACCCTTTCAAAGAGGTGCTGCTTAGATGACACCCTCCACTTTGGTGCAGAAAAAAATAGATCATAGGCTGAGGGCTGAAGCCATATGTGTCGACAGAGGTGCTTTGTGAATCAGTCAGCTGCTGGAGCACAAATCCCAGCATGTTTCAGGTGGAGACACCTTTCATAGCAGCTGTTGAGACACCAGGCTGCTTTCATGCTGCTGGAACCCCTCTGGGGTTCCTTATCTTGGCAGAAGAGTGAAGAAGACCACCGTGTTCCACTTCCAGGGTGTGGTTATGGGGCAGTGTGTGAGCTGGATCACAGACAGGGCTTGCTATCATCTCTTGCCTCCCCACAGGAAGTTGGTGTGCAGTGCCCTGTCTGCAGGGAGACCCTGGTCTACGACCTCTGTGCTCTGAAGGCAGCGCCACCCCCGCAGCACCCTCTGGTAAGAGATGGGGGCTCACCTGCCCAGCTGTGCCTTCTCACTGGGTAGCTTCAACTGAGACATTGTAAGGAATGAATGCGTGCACCCCCTCTCTCAAGTTCTACTAGATGTCCCATCCAAAGGGCAGCTCACAGAGAGTAGGTTCAGTTGTATAGCCCTAAGTTGAGCTGAGGGAGAGGTGATTCTGCCATGGGGAACATCCCTGCACTCACTGGGATACAGTCAGGTCAGGAGAATGACCTGATGGTAGCTGCTCTGCATCCCACCCCACAGCAGGATGGCCAAAGGCAGTCACTGCAGAAACAGTGTGTCTGTACTGGGATGCTCTGCTTCTGTCCAGGCATTTCCTATGCATCTGTAGGCCTGGTCAGTGTGGCAAAAGGAAGCAGGTTGCCTGGCACTGTGCAAAGAAGGGTTTGGGGAGTAGCTCCCAGCCCTGCTGCTGCCTATCCATTCTAGGTGTTGAGAGAGCCCTTACCCTGCCTTGCTTTCTTCTGCTCAGGAGCCATACAGGCCAGATGCCAAGGTGTTGCAGCATCAGGAAGAACTGCGCCTGATTTTCAAGAGACAGCAAGAGAAAGGGGGAATCATTGACCCTGAGGCAGAGAGGAACCGATATTTCATCAGCCTCCAGGCGGTACGGTACTGGGGGCAGACAGCTGTTGAGTGGGCTCTGGGCTGCAGGACCAAGCACTGTCATCCGCTCTGAGACACCCCTGTCCTTTTCTTAACTGGTGGCTTCTTTCTTTCAGCCTCCAGCTGCTGTGGATTCAGGCCAAGCAGCTACTGCCTCTGAGCTGTCGGTGAGTGCCCACACTGCAGACGTGCCCCAGCAGGCCTCGGCTTCCGAACCAGCTGGGGCATCAGAGGCCAGGGTGGAACCCGGGCAGCCTGAGAAGTCTGCTGTGCCCAGAGAGCAACTGAGCAAGAGGGAGAGGCACAGAGGGGACAGGCCAGGCTCCAGAGGCCGAGGCAGGCAGCTGTGCAGTGGCTCGCACGAACCAGGAGAGGAAGCCTGTCATCCACTCCATGGCTCCAGGGGGCCCAGGGTCTTCAGCCAGAGATCAGAGCGTAGACCTGCTGGACGGCACAGCCAGGAGTTTTCAAAGCCTCACAGTAGAAGCAGGGCTGCTCCCTTGGCTGAAAGAAAGGAGTTGTGCCAAGAAGACCCCTCACCAGCAACAGAAACTGTGGACTTGAAAGAGGAGCACCATGACGTGGAGAAATGGAGCACAGAGGAGGGGACTGAGACCCGGGGCAGGAAAAAGGAGAACCTGATGTTCAACCGCACTGACCACAAAGCTGCCCCCAGCTGGCAGGGCCACCATAGGCCCTGGGATTGTGGAAGGTGGGAGAGGTCCAGAGTTCAGGAGCGTGGTTCCTACCCCAGAGCACCTAGAGGGCGAGGGGTGTTCAGACCCAGTGGACATCGAGAATCCCATCTTGAGAAAGAGAGTGGCTCCTAGCAGGAATGATGAGGGGCTGGGCTGGGGGAAAAAAGGGCTGTTTCTGGGGAGAACAATGAAGGCTGTAATGAAGCAGTAGCAAGCAGATACTGTACCCCCTGGAAGGGAGGAGGCAGATGGCACCTGGGACAGCTTGGGACAGGCAGTGTCACAGGGGTATTTGCAGTGCAAAGCATTCTGGCATGAGCAGCTGGCTGTTACCAGCATTGGAGAAGTGGAATCTTGACACATTGTATCAGCCTTGGTCTCAGAGGACCCAGAAGACAGGTAGCTTTGGGGACCTGCAGCCATCATCCGTATAGGCGAAATGCCAAAAAATGTGCATGACCACAGAGCAAAGGGACTGAGCCCAGCATGGTGCCATGGCAGAAACAAGGTGTGGCATGACCTTCCCTGGAAGCCAGTGGAGCTGTGGTGGTGCCAAGTGATGGACTGTGCCAGGGCAGTATCTTAGAGCTCCGTTCCACTTGCTCTGTCCCCCGTTCCTTCTCAGAGTACCTTCTCAACTGCTGGGATTGGCCAGGCAAGTCCTTATTACACAGGACATTGCCCAGTCCCAGCCAGGAGATCCAAATCAACACATTGGCAGGTCACAGCTGCCTTCAGCTGGCTTCACCTTGGCTCCCGCTTCTCCAGGAAGCCTTTATTTAGCTGGAGCTCCTGCCCTGTCTTTCAGCTGCTTTTGTGCAGGCTGAAGCTGATGGGGGGAACCTCAGAAGAGAGTAATCTGCTTTGTAACCTGTATGTGTCAGAATCCCCCTCCAAGGCCAGGCTGTCTCTTAGCACTTCTGACAACCTAGAAGTGAAGATGTGCTGTGGTATTTTGGACACTGCTACCCTCCTGTAAACTTCAAGCTGACATTGCTTAAATGAGGATTTGCTGTTTAAACTAACTTGGTGCAGTTACATCTGCTACTGCTCCACAGATGTAAATAGTGTCCCAATCCAAAGCCATGAAGAGTGATCCCAAGCCTCTAAAGTGGGGCAATGCTATTAAATTAATTTGTTGTGTCTTCTCCAGAGCCTGCTCCCTTTGTTTCCTCTGCCCTCTTGCTCCTGTTTGTTGCTTTGTGGAGCAAAGGTGTTGATCCTTGGTATTTCTCAATTCTTTCCCTGTTCCCTACAACCAGGGCTGAGGCAGATATCTTCCCCTGGCACTTCTGGGTGGCAGGAGGGCTTCCTGCTTTGCCTGGCTTAGTGTAAGCTCTCTGCCTCACCTGGACAAAACTGATTCCTTCACACTTATTTGTGCCTTGTCCCCCACCTGTTGTGCCCACATGTGGGTTATTACTGTCTTCCTCCCTCTGCTAACGTGCAAAAACAGCAGTGCTACAATAGACTTGCCAGAACTTCATGTGAGATCCCCAGGAAACCAATGACAGTGTGTGCCAGGAGGGCATTTGCCAGTGCACACATCTGTCTGGCTGAGCCTAGGCACATGAAAGTTGCAATAACCCCTTTCTTGACCGAGAACTCCTCATCTGCTGCCCTGCTAACTCCATGCCTGGTCTTGACCTGAAGGGTCAACCTGCTGCCCAAGAATCTTCTGTGCTTAAATTTCCAACACTGGTCTATTTTCAACTTTAATGCTCTAAAATCTTTTTTTCTTCCTTCTTGGCCTGAGCCTACACTACGTGTCCTGGGCTGGGCAATCTGAGAGATGTTGTGCCCTCCTGTGGATGAGGGCTGAGTACTCGTGGCCTGAAGAGAGCCTGAATTTTTCTTCAATGCTCCCTGTCCTTGTTCAGCTGGTTTCTGGGGCGATGGCCTGCCCACACTTGGGTGAAAAGGTGCAAACTTTACCTGACATTGGTGCTTGTTCTGCTACCTCCTGCCTTCACTGGTGAAACAGCTGTGCTTCAAGAAAGGCATTTGATTGTGTCCTGAAAAGAAACACAGAAGACCTCTGCCCCTCACAGCAGCTAAAGCTCCTTGGCTTCCTCTGGTGAGCCAGGATTACTCTCAGCAAGAAAGTTGCCATGCAATGTTTGGAGTATGGGAATTCAGCCATGGAAATCAAAGTGAGGACTTGGATAACTTCAAATGTCAGATGTGTTAGTGGGAAGGGATTTTTCCCTGGGAATAGTGCTTTTGGAAGAGCCCTCTCTAACTCACTGCTGTCAGGCTGAAGCAGAGGGTGTTTTGCAACAGTATGTGGAAATGAATTTGGGATAAACAAACCAAACCTCTAGGTCAGAGGGGAGGAAGAGAGCCTGCACACTGACCTGGGTCCCCTTGCTTGGTGTCCATCTATGTCACCTACCTCACAAGGTTGTTGTGAGCTCAACTGGCAGAAGCCCTCAGGCCAGGCAGAAAGGCACTGGCAGCATTAACACATCTGTAGCATTAACACTATTAAAAGCAAGCAGCAAGAGAAGTTGCATGTGGTGGCATCAGGTCCCTCTGGCTCCCCCCCGAACACTCCCCATCCTCCCAGACAGCTGTGGGACATTTGCCAGTCACTCATAGTCAGTTTTGACCTTCAGCTTTGAGGCTGAGGGAAGAGGCTGGATATGAACAGCCAGCCACTGTGGGATGGCCAAACACAGGGTTTGAGATTCCAACCAGCAGTATCCTGGTCCTTTGCTTGCAGAAACATTTGTGCAAGCCTGGGGTTGCATAAAGCAGTGCCTGTTTGCACAAAAAAACATCCAGTTGCCATTGACTGTGCTCCTGTGTATTGCCATGTGCTCTTGGCTATAGCCTTGGCCTCACAGAACCAAGAGGGCTAATCAGTGATCTACAATTTGGGTTTGGCTTGGAACCCACTCCCCCAGCCCAGGCAAAGTGATGCAACCCCCAAAATTGACATTAACATAGGACTGGCTCTGGGGAAACTGATTTTCAGGATTCTGAAAGAGGGACTGGAAGGAGAGAGCTCTTGAGAAGATATGCTGTAACTGGCCAAGGCCTCTCATCTGCTCTCATATAGCTCCAGGGCCTCACATTTCCTCTGGTGGGAAGGACAGTCATGCCCACCTAGGAACAATATCCAGGCAGAACTGTGGCTTGTCATCATAACTCAGCAGGACCAGTGGTGCCAGCCTGGAGCCCAAGGGACAATGAGTTGTCTCTTAGGAGCTGCTTTTTTTTTCAGAAACACCAGATTTGGAGTACCGGCGTTGCCAGGCCCTGGTCAAGAGGATGGGTCTAGACCAACAGCTGGATAGAGGGGCAACTAACAGGAAAACACACCAGAGAGACAAAAGCTGTGTTGTGCACTTCACAGAGGATATTCACAAACCAGTGAGACCACTGTCCTTTAAAAAAAACAGATGCTTTTTGCAGTGTAGAACCCCAATGTCCTGCCTGAAGGAAATGCCCTTCTGGGGCACCTCCAGGCTGAACCACAAGGAAGAGGATTCACACCATGAGCCTTGGTAGCTTACAGCAATCCCAACATGAGGCACACACTGGTGAGCAGGGCTGGTGCAGTAGCATCCAAGTCTGGGGAGCAGCAAGAGCCAGATTTCCTCCCTTGCTGTGAGGCTGGCAGTTCTGACTCTCCAAAACCAAGGCATAGGAGAGGTAGAGATGAACAGAGACCTGGCCTGTGCAGGTGGGCAGCTTCATGGCATCTCCAGGATGGTCAGATCTTTGTCCCAGTCCTCTCAGTGTCACAAGGGAAAGCTGGCCCCTGGTCACAGCAGGCTGGAGCTTATGTTTTTAGTGGCTCCTTCAGGGTCTGTCTTGTAAAGCATGAAGTGGCCTTGCACCTGGGCAGCGCTGATGTGTTTGGAGACGGCCAGCGCCTGCTCCGCAAACTGCTGGGCTGCAGCCGGGGGCTGCTCGGGGTAGAAGCGCTGGAACATGCAGGCGAGCTGCCAGCGGGAGCAATGGCCCACATACTGCTTCAGATCCACACGGCCAGGACGCACCAGGGCTGGGTCCAGCCTGTCAAGAGACACAGGGTGGGGCTGAAAAACCTGATCAAAGCATCTGTTTGGGGCGGGTCCTGCAGGAAGCCCCTGTCCTTTCTGCAAAGTTCCATGCACTGTGAGATGGTAAAGGGGCAAAACAGGTTCATCCCTTGGGAGATTGAGGAGGGAAAACAACCTAAAAAGGAAGGAGAGAGCTGGGGAAGGACTGACTCCAAAGGAAGACAAGAATGTCCTGGGAAACAGCTCTGCTCATCTCTGTCCCATGAGCAACCTCTGAACAAAGCCCTAGGCCAGCTCAGTCTGGAGTGAACCGAGCCTGCCACAGCACAGCAGCTGTCCAGGCACCATGAGCCCAGGCAGTGGGCTGCACGTGGGGCCAGTGCTTCACTCACAGTATGGACACAACCCCAAAACTTGCAGCTCCCCATGGGCAGGCAGGTGGTACCACTCCTGAAGGACACAACCATGTTCTGAACAGTAAGTAGACATCTGAGGCCCCAGCAAAACGGATCCTGATCAGCAATCAAAGGATTTGCATCCCAAGGGAGGATGTAGGAAATCTGAATCCCCAGTCTTTGTGCTAGAGGATTCAGTAAATAAAGCCCAGCAGAAGGAAAAAAGATTTTCCTTGCTACCAACCCCACTCCCTCCCAGGGGCAGCTCTGACCTGTCTACATAGTTGGTGGTCATGAAGACAATCCTGGCTTCTGTGGAGGCCACACCATCGAGCGCGTTGAGGAGACCACTGAAGGTCAGGCGGCCCATGCCTTGGTACACAGCTGGGTCTGGGAACAGAAGTGTTTGAGATTGTAGCTATTGCCATTAACCCTGTGCAGGCTTGTGGATCACCTTCCTATCAGCTGAGGCTTAGCTCCCCACTCACTCCTTGCTTGGAGGCTGAGCCTCTGCCTGGCTGGCAGCACATTCACCTCCCCTGGCCACACACCCATGGGAACACAGAGAATGTGAAGGAAAGCCACCTTCTCTCTCATCCTGAAAGTAGCTGGGAAGGAAAAGCACCTTTGCCTGAGGACAAAGGATCCAAATTCCCTTTTACAGCCTAGCCAAAACTGGACAAGTTACAGTTTGTGCCCTGAGGCCTGAGAGATTCCCCCACTCCTGGTGCAGTTGAGCAGCCCAGAGTCCAAACATTTTCCTGGTACAGCCACAGAACCTCCCTCCTGCTGCTGGCTCAGGAACAATGGCAGTGCTCACTCTCAGCAGCAAGGTCCCGGCTGACGAAGGCAGCATCGACATCCTCCAGCAGGATGATGCTCTGCTGTGGTGCTACACTCAGGAGGTGATTGAGCCGGTCATCAGAGAGGCTGTGGTCACTGAGGCTCAGCAGGCAGATACTGTACTCCAGTTCCCCAGCCAGGGCTGTGCTGAAAAGGACACAAACCACAAGGGTGAATCGCAGTGGGAAAGTCCACAGCCAAGGAAGAACCAGATATCTCCCCTTAGCAGTAAGGGAGAGGGCAGAGGGGTCCTTTCCTAGCAAGGATCAGATCTAAGGGGCAGGAGGAAGCCCCTGTTCAGCCCACCCACACCATGCAGCACTGTGTAAAGCAAGGGCACAAAGGGCTTGAAACCCTGACCTGTCACAGTGCCAGCAATGCAAATGTTTACCAATAAGCTCCACACATAAGGCACAGCCCACTCCTGTATTCCAAACCCAAACTCACCCACAAACCCTCATCCAGGACTGCTGTGTCCCAGAACAGGGAGCTGACAATACTCACATGAAGCTGCTTTTCCCACATCCAGGAGGACCATAAAGCAGGTAGCCTCTTCGGTAGGGGATTCCTAAGAAGACAGTATTGTTTTAGGATAACCACCTGGATCGCTCTGTGCTCTCTCCCTCTAAGCTGTGGTGCTGTGCTGAGCCCGCAAAGAGGATATCCTTGGGTAAGGTAAGCAGCAGGGAAAAATCTCTCCACACCCATTTACAGAGAGGACCATGAGCATCCTGCCCCACCCCCACACCATACAGAGCACACCACACCAAGAGCCTTGCCTCTTTCACTGTACCACTTGGGGTTGTTGATGAACTCCTTCACGTCCTGAACCAGCCTCTCTGACACGCCTTCCTCCAGCACCACGGAGCTGAGGGGCCGGCGGCGGCGGGGGAAGCCGAACTGACGCCACTCTGCTCCCACGGCTGTGTACATGATTGTCCTCCCCTCCTGCTGCTGCAGTGCCAGCTCCCGGGCTGCAGAGAGAGGCAGAGGGGACAGCTGCCAGGGAAGAGGATCTCCCATGAAGCCCTGGGCATCTCCAGGGAGTAGGCTATTCCCCGTAGGATCCCACACAGTTCCCCTACAGACCTTCCTGAAGGATATTGAAGAAGATCTCTCGGTCAGTGCCCAGTGCAGTGAAGGTGACAGACTCCCAGGGGGTCCCTGTGTTCAGGTCAAGCATCTGCGTCTCCCGGCTGCGCTCGATGCGAATCCACTTCCTGCGGTACCTGGGGCAGGGAGACAGGTGGCTGTACAGTGATCCAACACCACTCAGCTGCACCTCACCTGGTTCATGCATCAAGAACATTAATCTCATGTAAGGAAATCATTTCACACTGCTGATTACAGGCTCCTCTTGCTACTCCTCATTGTATGCCCTAACCCAGACCCAGAGAGGAGGCAGGATCCTCTCCACTGCTCTACAGGCCCCCCCAGTTTGCCAAAGTGAGGCTCAATCCCCAAACTACTTTCCCCTACCCTCCCTTACCAGATGAAATGATTCCCGAGGCTGGGGACAAAGTCGAACTTGGTGCTGACACGCCCACTTTCATGCTGCAGGTACGAGGTCTCAACACTGAGATGCTGTGTATGCTTGGCGTGGTGGGAGACCCAGTTCAGCAACCATTGGTAGCTCTTATCCTTGCTGGGCACCTCCAAGGTGATCATATAGTGGCGCCTGAAAGCCACCAGCCCAAACTGGGCTCCCTTACGGGCTGCTGCCAGGACTGTGCCCACACCAACAAGGCCAAACCCAGCCCCAAAATATGGATTGTCCTTCAGTGCTAAGACAAAGTCAGAAAGGGGCATTGTGGAAGGTTAGGCAGCTCCTTTCCACAGCATTGTTTCTGCACTCCGGCAACAAACCTGTGAGGAAAGACTGAATGGTAGCAAAGAACACAACAGATCACCCACAGTTCCCTGCTCTTTATCGTGGCCAGGCCTCAAGGTGTAAATGCCTGGCGCATTTAGATTTTCCACATCTGTGCTTATTACCACGTGTTCCTGCTAGCTGCAGGAACCTTCTCCCTCTCTGCAGGCCACTAGGTGAGCCAAGCAGGAGGGGACCAGGAGGCTCTTAAGAAGCACGGGAGCATCTGTACTTCTTCAGTCAAGACAACAAGGCCAGAGTTTTACAGGGTTTTATTCTTTGAACAGTCAAAAACCATGAGCACTGCAATTATTTGAGGTCTATCGTTTGAAAAAGCCGAAGCACATCCCCAGGCTGAGCCAAGAGCCGGGTCTCTGCCGCTGAGAACGGGCACACGACGGTGGTAAAAGGCGCACCTCCATGTCTAGATTATAGCCGCATGCTCAGGGGGACTGAAGCTTCTCCACCTCCCTCAGCACGTCTGTCATGCACTGGGAACGAGAGGGAATCTTCCCCGCCAGACACACAGACATGCTCTGCTCTTTCAGGTACAGAATCCCACCTCCACTAGAATAAGGCGTGACCTTCCTCCTTACCAGGGCACAGCGTCCCGTGGGCAGGGTCCCACAGCCCCCCCGCTGCAGGAGCCCCACCCTCCCCTGCAAAAGACCCGGATCCGCAGAGGCCCAGCCCCGGGCACTCCGCGGAGGATCCCGCACCGCTGTCGCCCCCGCTCCGGCCGGTGCCGCCGCCGCCGCCGCTCACCTGCTCCGCGCCGCTTCCGCTCCCGCCCGCGCCGCTTCCGGCCGCACCATAGAGCGGGGCCGGCCGGGCCGGGCAGAGCGGCTGCGCGAGACGCACAAAGGGCGGCGCTCTCTCCGCCCGACATCACCACCGAGATGTGCCGGGGCAGGGGGACCCGGGGCGGCGGGGACAGCCCGGGCTGAAGGGACTTTGGTGACAGTCCTGGGTAAGGGGGGAGAGACTGGGGGTACCTGGGGACAGCTCGGGGTGAGGAGTGAGGAGCTGGGAGGGCCGGGAACAGCCTGGGGGTGAGGGGCTGGGGGTGCTGGGGACAGCCCGGGGTGAAAGGCGAGGGGCTGGGGGGAGTCTGGCCCGGCGGGACTCGTGGGGGCACCTGCTGGCTGGAGACTGGGCATAGCTCTGAGGATGGGCTCGGGGGTCGGCCCAGCCCGACCCAGGGAGCAAGCCCTGGGTGTTGGGCTCGGGGAGAAGGTACAGGTGTCCTTGCACTCTTTTCTACCCCGTGACAGAGGGCTTGCCAGCGGCCTGCTTGGGGCACAGCAGAAAGGAGCCAGCACTGAAAAACCCTTCCTCGAGACTGACATCACAGGCTGCTCCCCAAAATCCTCTTGGCCTCTGGGATGTCTCTCATTTAAAGTGCTTTCTTCTGTTTCAGATTGAGAGGTCATCCAGCCCAGTGCCAAGGCAGTGCCCGCTGGCAATGAGCACAGCAGTGACTGTATCAGAGGGTGCCGGCAGGGAGATGGAGACCCTGTGCTCAGAGCTGCTCCTGCCCACACCGGGAGAGGTGGGAGCCGTGGGAAGCCCTGGTGTGGCCAGCACTGGTCTGGCTGGGACACCCCCGCTGGCTGCCAGCCAGGACTTGCTGCAGGCAGAGGCATCGGTGCCTGGGGAAGGGGCTCATGCTGAAGGAAGCAATGTGGAAATATTCATCGAGGCAGTGGCTGGCAATGTGACACTGAGCAACGTGGCTAGTGCCACAGGTATGGGGTGCAGGGAGTGCAGAATGGGCACCACTGCAGTCAGCAGATCTAGAGAGGTCTGGCCAGGGTCCCTGTCCCAGGTGCTCTCAAATCTCTGACCCTGCATAATGAGTCTGGTGCCACCATTGAGCACAGACCTGACACCAGCTGGGTGTGTGGAGGGGAGAGTGGCTGTGGGAGTTGCATGCTGCATGAGGGGGTCGCTCCAGGCTGTCAGTAGGGACCAGGCAGAGATCTCTACCTGAACTGCTACCCCCCAGCATGGTTCCCCGTTGAGTCCAGTGTGGGCACATGCTAACAGGAATGATACCAGGCCAGCCTGTCATCTCTGCATGCTTCAAAGCTGCAAAGGGACAGAACTGGTTATCATGGCCACCTGGGTGGTAGTATGGTGGAGGAATATCCTTCATATGGAGGACGTGGTTCCCAAATGTAATCTGTCACAAGAGGGATTTATTCTCCTTGTCCATAGCTGGAATCGAACCACCAGTCCTAAGCTCTGAGCCTGGAAAAAGCTCCTTCTAACTCTCATCCCTTGCTTCCTGCAGAGGTTCTGGTCAAAGTGGTGGAGCTGTACTTCTGCGAGAGGTGTGGCCAGAGCTTCTCCGAGGCCTCCCTGCTGTCCCAGCACCAGTGCCTGCTGCTGCCCCCTCCAGAGCACCTGGAACTCTCAGGGGCACTGTTGGCTTCTGCCAGCGAGGGCCAGAGTGACCCCAGAGGCTCAGAGCTGTCTGGAGCCAGCACACAGGAGGGCTCTGCTCCCGAGTGCCTGCTGTGCCCCATCTGCCAGGAGGCATTTTTGCAGCCTGGCCAACTCAAGGAGCACTTCAAGACCCACCGTTCCCTGTCGGGAGCCCTGCCCTGTCCCGAGAGGGGCTGCCACTTCACCACAGAGGACCGCAAGCAACTGCGCAGTCACTTGCGCCACCTGCATGGGGCCTCCCCTGTGTCCTGCGCCTGCCGGGCCTGCCCGCTGCTCTTCCCCAGCCGCCAGGCCATGGAACAGCACCACCGGACACACTTCCCCTTCCACTGTGGCCACTGCGACTTCATCACAGCCAATGCCAAGCTCTTCTGGCAGCACAGGAAGTGTCACACCACAGAGTCCCCTCCTGAGATGCCCACAACAGGCAGCCCCCCAGGTTCAGACCCCCACAGCCTTGACGAGTGCTGCATCCTGCCATCGGGTATGGCTGGGTGGGGGGTTGGGGCCTGTGGGTGCTGCAGAGGCTGGTTGTGTCTGTGCATCCCAGTTACAACTGGAGGAGTTGGGGGTGAAGCTGAAGGGCTGGGAACCCTGCGTTCATGCCTCCCTGCAGCAGGGTTTTCACCCTCCATCTCAGCCAGGTGGTTTTTCTGCATGTGTGTGGGTGTGTGAGGGTGGCTTCCTCTTTCATGGAACATGATGATCTCTTGTCTTTCCCCACTGAAGCAGCATCAGAAGGGCAGGAGGAGCAAGATAATTGCAACCCTGGCTGGAAAGCCAGCACAGCAGAAGCCAGGCCAGCAAAGCCTGCAGGTATTGGGGACAGCTCCTTGAAGGGACAGAAAGCATCAGCTGGAGATGAGGACTCAGACAGCAGTGGGGATGAGTCACCAGAAGAGGATGGTGAGAACCTCTGCGAAGCTGAGGCCAAAGAGGATGGGAAGGCAGCTCCCAAAAATGTTGGAGTGCCACAGGCACAGCACTTCAAAGGTAGGATGCAGGGCCTTACCAGGAGCTGGTCAGGCTTCATGAACAAGCACCACATCCTCAGGGCTGGCAGGAAAATGTGGCCCAAGTTGGTGGGTGACCTCACATTTCATGCATGTACCAGTGCACTTGTTCCCCCAAACTCTGCCCAGGCTAATAATGTCCCTTCTTTTCTTATTCACACATGCTGCCAGGTTTAGGCAAAGGTCCATCTGGATTTGGGGACCAGGGGCACATGGGCAAGCCTGATGTAGGATGTGCTTTGCTGGTGTTGCGTTGGAAAGAGCTCACCTGAAATGTGCTGGTGGCTTGGGGTGGGGACAGTTCCTCGGTGTAGGTGGCGGCTGTGTGACTGCACATGTGTATAAAACCTCACCCTGGCACAACTGGATCAAGGACAGAACATCTGCCTGTGCTCTCCATCTTTTCCCTATTAACTGTTCCCCCTCCTTCGTTCCCCCAGGGGATGTTGCAGAAGGCTCCGAGTACCTCTACAAAACCCACATGTGCCCCGAATGCAAGCGGTGTTTCAAAAAGCGGACTCACCTGGTAGAGCACCTCCACCTGCACTTCCCTGACCCCAGCCTGCAGTGCCCCAACTGCCACAAGTATTTCACCAGCAAAAGCAAGCTGAAAATCCACATGATGCGGGAGACAGGTGAGAAGGCTCATCGCTGCCCACTCTGCCACTACAGCTCAGTGGAGAAGAACGCCCTCAACCGCCACATGGCCAGCATGCACGAGGACATCTCCAACTTTTACTCCGATGTTTACTCCTGCCCCGTCTGTGAGGAGAAGTTTCGCCTCAGCCAGGCCCTGAAGGAGCACTTGAAGACTCACAAAGCTGAACCCAAGAGGCTGAGCTGCTTTCACGGGGACTGCAATTACTGTGCGGAGGACCGGAAGGAGTTTGTCCGTCACCTCAAGGATGCTCATGGCATCAAGGCAGTGGAGTGCAAGTACCACGCCTGCTCGCTGCTCTTTGGCACGGCTGAGGCCATGGAGGCTCACCGGAAGACCCACTACGCCTTCCACTGCCAGCAGTGTGACTTCATCTGCTCCAACAAGCATGTTTTCCGCAAGCACAAGAAACAGGGGCACCCAGGCAGTGAGCAGCTCCAGTGCAGTTTCTGCCCCTATGCCACTTTCAACCCTGTGGAGTTTCATGACCATGTGGGCAAGATGCACGCCAATGAGAAGATCCACAAGTGCACTGAGTGTGCCTTCGCTACAGCGCACAAGCGGGTGCTCATCCGGCACATGCTGTTGCACACTGGTGGGTGTCCCCTGTAGGAGTCCCAGAAGCTGAGTTGGGATGGGGAAGGTGTCTTGTCCTGCCTTTGGGTGGGCAGGGAGGGGTGGGTCAGGGTTCCTGGGTCCACCACCAGCTTTGCCAGCCCAGGATCACTTGCCTGAAGTTGCATGCTCCCTGCTGAGCTGGTTTCCCTGCCATGTTGCTTTTTCTGGCTGTCGTGCTGAAGGCATTTGTGTGTTGCATGTAGGAGAAAAACCTCACAAGTGTGAGCTCTGCGACTTCACGTGTCGGGATGTGAGCTACCTGTCCAAGCACATGCTGACCCACTCCAATGACAAGAACTTCATGTGCACCGAGTGCGGGTACATCACCAAGTGGAAGCATTACCTGAACGTCCACATGCGCAAGCACACTGGAGATCTCCGGTAAGACCCCCTGCTCCACTATGGCCTGGCAGCATAGTCAGGGCTCCCCAAATCCTGCACCAGGGCTCTGCTACTGGTTGCACTATGTGTCAGACTTTCTCATACCTGCCCTACCGTTTCTGGTACATAAGAAGTCTGGTGTTTGAACTTACAGCAGTGCTGTGGTGGCAAAGCTATTTTTGATGTCTCTATGCCACCAAGGAGGGTATATTGCCTCAGAGGTGCAACTCTGAGCTTGGGTTCATTGCTCTGCTGATGCTTGTGGATCAAGGCCTGTTCAGGACTGCCAAATTATCATCTCCTTTGGGTCTAGCTTGGCTCGAGGGATGCTGGAAGTGCTGTTGGCATACACGTGAGAGTGTGTATGTCTGACATGGTCACTGTATGGAATGCTCAGAGAATCTATTCCAGTCCCCAGGCTGGGGGTGTAGAGCATCAGCAATGCCAAGAGCTGCAGCAAGGAGGAATTGCCTGTGGTAAGAGCTGTCTGGATAGTGAAGGTCAGATCTGGCAAACTGAGCAGTACCCCTTCCCTGTTTGTCTGAGATGGGGAAGGAGAGCTCAGAGTGCCTGATGAAGTTCAGCCTGCCCCAATTCCTCATGCTGCCTGACCAATTCTGCTTGTACTTGCAGGTACCAATGTAACCAGTGCTCGTACCGGTGTCACCGTGCTGACCAGCTGAGCAGCCACAAGCTACGGCACCAGGGTAAAAGTCTGATCTGCGAGGTGTGTGGCTTTGCCTGCAAGCGCAAGTACGAGCTGCAGAAGCATATGCAGGCAAAGCACTCGCAGAACTACCAGGTGCCTGTCTTCCAGTGCCAGTACTGCACCTACCAGACCAAGTACAAGCAGGCGCTGCTGAACCATGAGAACTGCAAGCACACCAAGCAGAAGGAGTTTCGCTGTGCCCTCTGTTCATACTGCACCTTCAGTAACACCAGCCTCTTCTTCCATAAGCGCAAGATTCATGGCTATGTTCCTGGTGACAAGGACTGGTTGGAAAATTACGCCAGCAAGGAGCTGGAGATCAGCTCATCTGAGGCACTCTTTGGCTATGAGCTCGGTGCAGCCCTGCATGTGGATGCCAGTTCGCCCCTCACTGGCAAGGAGCAGTGGATGAAGGAGAAGCCATCCCAGGTGGAGTCCCAGGGAGAAGAGGGCTACCAGCAAGTGTTCATGGTGCCCCTCCTTGAGCAGGATGCTGCTGCACCAGAGAGCAGCAGCAAGGCAGAGAGAGGCATGGCTGAGGGGGAGCAGAGCTGTCCTATTGCTGGCAATGCCCTGGAAGATGACTGCATGCAAGGAAATGCTGCCACAGGCTCTACTGAGCTCACTGTTTCTGAAGATGTGGCAGAGAGCTGCACCTTGCACTTGGAGGCACTGAATGTCTCATCTGACTCTCTCCTGGTGAACTTGACTGGAGAAGCCTGTGTGCCCCAGCCAGAGAGTGTGGAAATGCTGTCCTGCAAGGACCCTCCTGCAGCCTATGAGATGCTGGGCTCCCAGGATGGCCTTGGCTTGGAGGATAGTGGCAATACACTCGAAGACATTCCAGACTTTGAGGAAGAGGTAGATGTACAGGAAGACAAAGTGGTGAAGGGCAGTGTAGCAGCAGGAGACAACCAGGAAAAAGACACCCTAAGGGAGGACACGGGCCACCTTGAGGGATCATGCTCAGACCACCACAAGGTGGTGGCAGACACTGAGGTGAGAGAGACCAGCCAAGCCAAGCTGCCAGAGGCCTGGCTCAGCATGCTGAAGACACCTGAACAGGGCCACCTGCCTGCCCCAGAGGATGTGATCACCTCCAGTGACAATGCCAGGGGCGGTTCGGAGTCAGTGCTGAAGGCTCTGCGGAAGCAGGACAAGGAGCAGGCAGAGACACTGGTGCTGGAGGGCAGGGTGCAGATGCTGGTGGTGCAGTCGGAGAGCCAGGTCTTCAAGTGTGAGAAGTGCTCATACATCACGCGGAAGGAGAAATCCATGTCCCTGCACTCCAAAGCCAGCTGCCAGAGCCGCCGGGCCCCGCTCGTGTGCCATGAGTGTGGTGCCAGCTTTAAGCAGCAGAGGGGACTCAACACTCACCTCCTAAAGAAATGTCCAGTTCTCCTGAAGAACAAGATCCTCAAACCAACCAATCTGGAGGCACCCGGACTGTGCCAACCTGCTGACCAGTCTGGTGATAATGGTACAGAAACAGCAGAGAGCAAGAATGGAGGCTCAGAGGAGCCTGGGCATGCTGAGAACCCTTGGGAAGCTGAGCTGCTACCTGATAAAACACAAGCAGCAGGCATTCCTTTGGCTGGGGCACAGACATCGGGCTGTCATGCCTCTGAGAAATCCTTGCTGGGTGACAGCACAGAGGTGGCAGAAGAGCCTCCCCAGCAAGGGGGTGGGACTGAGCCAGGTGGAGCTGCTGGTGCCTCGCAGCCTGGGAAACCCTCAGAGAAATACCGACTGGAGGGAGGGAAGCTGCACTGCAATGCCTGCTCTTTTGTGTGCTCCCGTGTCACCACCATCACCTCCCACGTGGAGGATGGCTGCCGGAACCTGGAGCAGTTCTGGTGCTCCCTGTGCCCTGAGGCCTTCAACTCCCAGCGGGCTCTCAAGAGCCACTGTGCTGAAAAGCACATCCCAAGGAGGGGTGCATCCCAAGTGCATCCCAAGAGGGATGAACCCCAAAGGACTGAACTCCCTGAGGAGGACCCACTCAGTGTTGAGAAAGACCAGACCAGCGAGCTCCCACTGGATGCAGCCCCACCAAAAGCCACCCCGCCCAAGAGGAGGCGTTTCACCTGCCCCACCTGCCCCTTCACCTGCCACCAGGAACGGGCCATGAAGACTCACAAGAAGAGGGGCTGCGTGACCCTGGGTGAGTTTCGCTGCACCTCTTGCCCCTTCACCTCCAAGGTGGCTAAAGCGCTGCGGCTGCACCGCAGGCTGCACCGCAAGCATTACAGCAAACGGCCACAGCTGCAATGCCGCCAGTGCGAGTTCACCTGCAAGCAGGCCCGGTGCTTGCGGCAGCACATCCGCATCAAGCACGAGGGGGTGAAGCCACACAAGTGCCGCTACTGCGAGTTCAGCACCACTCGACGCTACCGCCTGGAGGCCCACCAGTCCCTGCACACGGGCGTGGGGCGCATCGCCTGCGGCATCTGCAGCCAGACCTTCGGCACCAACTCCAAGCTGCGCATCCACCGCCTGCGGGTGCATGAGAAGACACCCACCCACTTCTGCGCGCTCTGCGACTACAGCAGCTACCTGCAGAATGACATCACCCGTCACGTCAACAGCTGCCACCACGGCGAGCTCAACTTTGGCTGCTCCCGCTGTGAGGCTCGCTTCAGTTCTGAGACGGCCCTCAAGCAGCACGTCCTGCGACGGCACGAGGAGAAGGTTTCCTACAGCTGCCCACGCTGCGACTTCGTGTGTCACAGTGAGGCCACGCTCAAGTGCCACGTGCAGAAGCAGCACCCACACCTGGAGTGCAGCACCTGCAAGGAGACCTTCGCCACCCGGGAGGCACTGGAGGAGCACAAGACGCAGCATTTCAGCCACCGCTGTGAGCTGTGCAGCTTTGCAGCCAAGGAGCGGCAGCAGCTGGTGCGGCATTACATGGAGAGCCACGAGCCGGTTGCCCCCCAGGACAAACCCCTGCACTGCCCTTTCTGTGACTTTGCCTGCCGGCACCAGCTTGTGTTTGACCAGCACATGAAGGGCCACGGGGGCACCCGCATGTACAAGTGCTCAGACTGTGAGTACACCACCAAGAACAGGCAAAAGATCACGTGGCACATCCGCATCCACACTGGTGAGAAGCCCTACAAGTGCCACCTCTGTAAATATGCCTGTGCTGACCCCTCACGTCTCAAGGTAAGAGCTCTGCTTGGGAATGTATCCTACTGCATCTATGTTGCTTGAGAGGCATCCAGCCACAGGGATTTGGGGAGGTTCCCAAGGGGAGGTTTCATCCTCAGTGTTCATTGGCTCATACTGAGCCGAAATAGCAGGCAAGCAGAGAACAGTCATGTTAGTATAATACACTTCTTCTCTTCTGTTGCACTTTAAGGGCAAGAAAAACTTTTAACAAAGCAAGAAGGTGGCAGCAGTCTAAGTTCACTTATTTTCCTGCTGACATCTCTGGCTTTCTCTGGGTGAAGTTTGCACCATTCAAAGCCAAGTTTGGCTGCTTGCTGGCTTCAGCATACTCTGTGGTGCCAGTTAGACAGGATGCAGGGAAACCTTCAGCTTTCTTGCAAGCAGAGCATGACCCTGCCCTCATTGCTGTAGGTGATTAGCTTCCTGATGCACGGTAAAGGGCTTTTCCTAGAACAGGAAATGTGTGGGTGATGGAGGCATAGGGTAATGGAGGGAAAAATAGTCTGATTTTGCTAAAAGAAGTATTGACTTTTTTAATGGCCAGGCTGAGCTGGAGCCCCCTGGGGCCACCTGGGACAGGATGTGCAATGTGCTCAGCTCTGTTGGGGTGGGTTTTTAACTTGACTTTGCCTTACATACCAAACTGGGGAGCAAAGCCCATGCCATCCACAGGCTGGGACAGAGCAGCTCAGCAGTACAGGCATCTCATCCTGACCCTGGTGTAGATCCCCCTTGCCCATAGCCTGCCAAGCAAGCACACAGCCCTGGCCCCATGCAGTTGGAGATGTCAGAGCTGTCTTTGAGCCTCTCACTGCCATCCCAAAGCCCTGCAGGGATTTGTCCCAGGGCAGGGGACGTGGTCTCATCCTGACCCTATCCTTCTGCCCAGTATCACATGCGGATCCACAAAGAGGAGAGGAAATACCTCTGTCCCGACTGCGGCTACAAATGCAAGTGGGTGAACCAGCTCAAGTATCACATGACAAAGCACACAGGTGAGTGCTGCCCACTGAGGACAAGTTGTAGAGCACTGGGGAGGGTGTTGGGGCTGCTTCACACTTCTTTTTTCTGCCAGTGGCCCAGCTGGAGACAGAGGAGGACATTTGGGGGGCAACACATTATCCTGTGCTAATGGGGTGGGGGTGGTGCTCTCCCGTGGGAGGGAAGTTTGGGTGGCTCAGACCCCAGGCACTATTTGATGCCTTGAAAATGGGGATCTTGGTGTGCCTGCTAACAAAATAGGATGTAGGAGGAAGTCCCTGGGGACCAATGGTCTGGTACAGGGATGGTGAGACTCCAGCATGGACTGGACAGCACTGTGCCCCATCCCGGTGCCATCCCCTTCCCTGTTCCCGCAGGCCTGAAGCCATACCGCTGCGATGAGTGCGAGTACTGCACCAACCGCGCGGACGCCCTGCGGGTGCACAAGGAGACGCGGCACCAGGACGCCCGTTCCTTCATCTGTGAGCAGTGTGGCAAGGCCTTCAAGACCCGCTTTCTCCTCAAGACTCACCTGAAGAAGCACAGCGAGGAGAAGCCCTATGTGTGCAACGCCTGCGGGCGGGCTTTCCGCTGGGCAGCTGGCCTGCGCCACCACTACCTGACCCACACCAACGAGCACCCCTTCTTCTGCCGCTACTGCCCCTACAAGGCCAAGCAGAAGTTCCAGGTCATCAAACACATCCAGCGGCATCACCCTGAGCACAGGGCTGTTGACCCTAGCCAGGGGGTGGGAAAGGACCCCAGCACACACACCGTCCACCTTCACACCGTGCAGAGGGAAAGCCAGGACAAGGGGCTCCCCAGGATGGAGCAAGAAGCAGGGTGCCCTGCAGAGAAGGATTGCACACCACAGTGAGGTTGAATCCCTTTGATACTAAGGGCTTTAAGGCGCTGATGGCACAGGCCTGCTGTGGAGATGTATGTGTGTGTATAGGCATGTATGTATATGGGTTGTAAAATACACAACTGTATAAAAGGAATTGCTCAGTTCCTTTTAATACCATTTCTTTGTGCTGCTTGAAAGCCCTGTGTGAACAGTGGGCCAGGTGCCCACAGAGAAAGAGCACAAACACAAGCTCAGTTCCCCATCTCTGCCCAGCACCGCTGTACCCAGACCTGAACCTGTCACTGAACAATTTATTAAGTTGCTTACAGAGAAAGGATGGGGTAGGGATTAATTTGGGGCTGTAGGGGCCAAGGGATGTGATGGGACTCTGCAGGGTTAGGGGGGCATTGAGGACCAACTCCACTCACAGCTGTGCCCAGCTCTGGGGTTTGCTCAGCTCCAGCCTTGCTCCCCTGACTGGGGGAGGGGACCAGCCCCTGTAGCAGAGCTGTGCCACACACCATCCATCTCTCCTCCTCCCCACAGTCAAGCTCTGACCATGGGCCAGGACAGGGTGCCTGTGGTAGGTGGAGGGAGCTGCACTGGCATAGACCCCACACTCATGCATGGGCAGCAGTATCCTGGACCTGGAAAGGGGAGGTCAGTGATTTTTCCCAGCCCTCAGAGGCTACTGCAGAGGGAGTCACAGCATCAACAATGACACAGGGATGACAGAAACAGCTCAACAAAAGGGCAAGGTGGTTGGCTCCATGGCCCCAGCTGCTCAGAGCTGGCTCTATGGCTTCCATCCTGGTGCTGCTCACCCCATGAATTCAGTCCTGCTCAGGGCCAGGTGGCTCAGTGATGCGGATGTGGACAAAGAGCGAAGAAGGTGGGATGCTGGTGCCATCCTTTGAGAGGAGATGGATGTGGCGATATCCTGCAGGAAGGACAGCAAGGTTCTGGCTAACTGGAGTCCCATCCCCCTCTCTAGTACCCAGCTGAGCCCTAGACATGTTTGCAGGGCTGTTCTGGGCACCCAAAACCACTGGGCAGCAGCCACTCACCGGGTTTGATGTTGGCAAATGCTAGGGTGAACTGACCCACAAAATCATTCCTGGAAGTCTTGTCATAATCCTCCACCACAAAGCGGATGAGGGCCAGCTCAGGCACGTGGAGCTGAAATTGTAGTGTCTCATCCCAGCGAGGGTTAAACCCTGGGAAGAGAGGACATGTGTTGAGAGAGTGAAGGACAGCAGGGATTGTGTCTGGGCACAGCAGGGTCTGTGGTACCGCTGTGGGTCTCACCGTTGTTCTCAATATACTTGGTCTCCTGGTGTGCCTGGTCTGCAGGGACCCCATAGATCTCCACACGCACCAGTGGGTCAATGATGGCTCCCTCCTTGCTGTTGGCCACTTTGGGCAGCTGCTGCCCGCTGATTACCTGCAGGGCCAAATATACCTTTTGTGAGGCCACTTGGCCCCAGCACACTGCCCAACAGAGTTCCCATCTGTCTGGAACCAGCAGGGCCACAGGACACAGTCACAGCTTCCCCAGGGTCTCTCCACAACCCTGTACCTGGATTGTCAGGGTGATGGGGCCGGGGCCTTCCCAGCTGCTGGGGTCACTGGGGTTGAAGAGAGTCTCCTTGTCCCTCATGAAGGGTGGTTTGAGCACATAGCCACAGTGGCCATTCTGGCTGAAGAGCCCATCACATAGGTCCATCTCCATGCCTGCTGTCTGGAAGTTCAAGGCCACTGGAGGGAGGTGGCAGAGAAAAGGGTTCAGAACAGCTTGGAGATCCACTCTGCTTTGAGCTGAAAACCAGCCTGTCCCCATAGCCAGAGAGATGTGGATTTGCATAGAGGAATAAGGTACTAATGCCTGCAGCCCCCCAGGGCAGTGCAAGAGCCAGCAACCTGACCTGGCTCCAGATGGGGTTGTAGCTGGCACTAACACAGGTGTTGATGGTGGCATTTAGCACAGGACTGGGGGCATCTCCCCAGCCCACAGTCCTGCTGCACCCCAGCCTTACCAATCTGGCACCCCACGTTCCACATCTCCTGGGGGCTGTAGTTGGAGGAGTCAGTTCTCATCCCGCTGGGGTAGATGCGTGTCAGCTGCCAAGCATTGTGGCGAACAAACTCATTTCCTAGGGATAGAGCATGAGGCCCACTTGTGGGATCATTCTCTGGCCTGCAGAGTCACCCACATGTACTGCCTGCCTATCTATCTATCTATCTATGCACCCACCCACCATTTTCATCCCTCTCCCTGCTCAGGAATCCAGGACTTGTTTTCTGAGCCAATAACCTCATCACCTACCAGAGCTAAACCCCACAGTACAATCCCACTGGACCCTGTTTCTCCCAGACGCAGAAGCTTTGGCGGTACCCATGAGGAAGCCATCTACTCTGTCCTGGTCACCCAGTGTCACTGCCCTCTTCATCGCACCTTCATCCCGAATGAGCTTCCTGGCCTTGGCTTCAGAGAGGGAGGAGATCTCAGAGGGCCGGGAATGGCTGCGGGCCTCCTGGAAGCCCCGGAAAGGCACATTCTTGCAGTAGATGACACAGTCGGACAATGCTTGTGCCAGGGTCTCCTTGTCCTTCTGCAAGGCAGAGCCATGTTGGGTCCCTCCTGATGGGAGCATCATCCACCAGCACTCACCCAGGCCAGGGGCTGTAGAGCCAGGGCAGGTAAGAGCAGCCAGAGGTGTGCTGATGGGTGGCAGCATCCCTACTGTGAATGTCTTTCTGCCAGGAACAGAGCAAGCAGGGGACCTCCAATATGTTGCCACCATAACAAAGAGAGGGCTGGCATGACCAGGGCAGAAAAGGCTGTCTTCCCTGCCTGGTGATGTCTGCAGTCTCTATCTCTCCCCTATGCAGCAAGATGTCATCATAGCTCATCACTTTGTCCAGGGGCTCAGCTCTCCCAGCTGGTCCCCAGCCTGGGCCACTTACCTTTGCCCTCCGCCTCTCCTCCTCTGCCTCTGCCCCATTGTCATCATCAGACACATCAGGTGCCTCATCCCCTGGCCCATCCAGGGTGTCCTCCAGCCTCCCAATCTTCTTGCCCTTCAGCAAGATCTTGTGCTTCAGCTCCTGTGGGGTTGGGGATAGAGAAGCACCTTGAGCTACCCAGAGCCTCCATGGGCCTTGTGCCCTGGGACCCTGCACTGCTGGAGGCCAGCACAACAGCTCCCTTCAGCAGTCAGAAGGGGGTGGGGTAGGAGGGTTTTGCCCAGCTGTCTGATTCTGCAGGACATGGGGAGACAGCCCTGGGGATAGCCTTGGCACTTCTGTGAACATGAGGACACAGTACCCACCCCCAGAATCCTCAAATGCTTCAGTGGACCAGGACAATGCTGGAACAGGTTGGCCTATTCTCTGAACAGCAGATCCACCTCCTTACCGCACTCCCAGGCAGGATAGAGACGCCCTGCACATCTGTGCTCTGTCCCTACCTCTGGGGATGGGAGCTGGATGGGGACATGCCCATCAATGGTAGTGGTGAGGAGCTGTTCCCCCAGGATGTCCTTGAGCTGCTGGGCCAGGACCTCCTGCTGCTCCATGCTGCAGTGGTTCTCCAGAGACAGGATCACGGGGTAGTCCGAGGTCTGAGGAGCAACATGCACACCTGGAAATAAGCCTTAGTGGGGCTAGTAACCTCTCATAAGGGCTTCATCCAGGCGTGATCAGTGCCAGCATGGAACCCCTTGTGTCTGTTTCTCCTCTGAGATCTTCATACCCCTCCGATCCCCCACATCCCATCTCACCCCTGTACCCCCAACAGTCCATGTCTGCATGAGCCCCCAACCCCTGGAACAGCACAGTGCAGGCTGTAGCTTAGACCCCACAATGCTAACCCCCAGAAAGTGACACAGCCACCCTCCTCCCTGCAGTGTGACCAGTCCTGCTGCATCCCCAGGTGTGTGAGCCTCAGTACCACTCCCCCTCCAGGGAACCATCGCTACCATGTGTCCTCACCCACCAAGGACCACCCACGACCACCAGCACCTGGGGAAGGGTGCCTTACCTTGAAGGCGTACTTCCCCAGGGTGCTCACCACCTCCCGGAAGGGGATCTTGGAGGTGAAGGTGTGGCCGTGGTACACCATGGGCTCCCCATTTGGCCCGTCCCAGCAATCCACCTCCAGGCACCGGCAGCCCCGTTTGAGAGCCCTGAGGGTGGGTTGTCACCCCTGGAACCCTGCACTCAGCCAGGGCACCAGCTCCCTGCCCTCCCCTCTGCCCATGGGTGTCATCCCTGAGGGAGCAGGGGACACCCACCAAGAGTGGGGATGCTGTCTGTTTCTGCAGGACATCATGCAGGGCATGGTCAGAGGAGAGCAAAGGACCGCAGAGGAGCAAAGGAGCTTCTGGGGTTTACTCTGTGGAGCTGCTCAAGACGTGACACCGGGGTGGGAGGGTGTTGGAGTGCAGCTGGAAGGGAGCAGTCCCTTTACCTGATGTAGCCCTCGATGCTGCTGTGGCCCCGGATCTGATCCTCTATTAGGTAGGTGTTGTGGGAGGAGGAGATGAAGTAGTGGCAGAGTGGCTGGCTCATGTCCTGCCACAGCGCCCGGTGCTGAGGGTTGAAGATGGAGCCCTCCAGGGAGCAGAGGTACATGAGGAACCCGTCAGCACTCAGCACATGGCGAGCCCGGGCTGCAGGCACAGGGGGAGGTTCAGCCACAGCCAGGGACATGGAAGAGACAGAATGAGGGGCAAACAGGACTGCTGGTGTCTCCCAGAATCCCCAAACTGAGGGGCACAGCTGCTGCCAGAGTCTGGGGCACAGAAAGATGCCACAGGGCAGTAACTTTGGAAAGGTGGGCAGTGGACCCCAAAACTGGGGCTTGTACACCATGGGTGGTCAACCTTCTACACCAAAATGGTCCAGGAATGGACCAAATAAAGGGGAACAGCACCCAGACCACACCTTGGTGTGCAGCTGTTCACACCAGGATGGGCCTGGGAATGTTCCTGCCATGGCACTGTGAGCCTGTGACCCCTCCTTAACCCCATGGAGAGCACAGCCAATGTCTGAGTAAGCTCTCACCTGTCTCTGATGGTTCATATTTGTCAATGAGCTCCATGGCTAGCTCCTCTGTGCCTTCATCCTCCAGTTGCTCCTCCCGCAAGAAATCCACCAGCTCCAGCAGTGTCAGCTTCTTTCCATCCTCAGAAAATTCTTGGAAGAGGCTCAGCACCTCCTCACGCTGTGTGAGAGCCTTGTAGAAGAGGACAAATTCCTCCCCTTCCAGCGTCCCCGACTCTGACTTGTCAGCATCCTGTTTGCAAGGGAGCTCCCTCAGCACCCAGATGGGGCAAAACGGGGTGTCTTGGCCACCAAAGCTGCTGTGGGGGGATTCTCCCACCCCAAACAGAGGGCTCAGAGACCTCATGCCAGTGGCAATGGCAGGCATTGATCAATGGGGGAATGGATGAATGGGCAGATGGAGGGCTGGTTGGGTGGACTGATGGATGGATGGAAGGAAGGGATAAAAAAGCAGATGGCTGGTTAGCTGTGTAGTAGATAAGCAGCTAGATGGACAAATGAATGTGAGGAAGGAAGAGCATGTTAACAAATAAATGAACAAATGGGTGTTTGCAATGAGGTTTTGTACATCTTGTTCCAGTCCCTCCAGTTCCTCCAACCCATCCAGACTCTCAGGTGCAGTGCTTACCTGGAAGAGCCTCAGGGCATGATCCTCGTTCATGTCCACGTTCATCATCTTCAGGAGACGCTGCACCTCCTTGAAGTTCATGCGCCCATCCTTATTCTTGTCAGCTTTCTGGAACCAGTCACGAATCCATGTGCAGAAAGCCGGGGCAAATGTTAGGGAAAAGGTCCTTGGCTATGAGAAATGGGGCTGGGTATTATGAGAGGGCATCTTTTCCTTTTCCTGCACTAATGCAGATGGTGAGATGCAGAGCAGCTACACACATGCTGGGGTAAAGCTGAAGATTCAGGGCCTGGGGGATGACCAGCAGTGGGTGTAGGGGGCAGAGTGATGCTATCAGGAAGGATATTGGTCTATCTTCTCCCTTTGGTCCATGGTGGTGGCCACCTCAATGAGCTGACGCAGGCCCTGTATCCAGCACTGTGCCTCCTCTGCTGAGCCAGCAACGAGGTCCAGGTTGCCACGACGGCCGTAGAAGACAATGGTGAAGCAGCGCTCAGGGGGGAACTCCTCGGCCACACTCTGCAGCACCTCTGACTGGTGCCCTTCCCGCACCGTCTCCACATCGCTGATGGAGACTGGGGCAGAGGGAGGGGAGGCCTGTCTGTAGGGGACAAGGACCACAGGGCAAGGGGCACCGCCCACAGACATCTATCCTTCCAGTCATTCCATCCATCCATCCATCCACCCGCTGAGCTAGTTATCTATGCATTAAGCACTGAGCTATCAAGTCAGCCAGTCATCCATCTGCCCCTCTGTCTGCACTGGCATTCCAGAGGTTCCATTTATATCAGCTGCAATTTCTACTCAGCCCTTTTGACCCATGGGTCCTGCTGGGGGCAGGATGTTTCATGGAGAGGTGTGGGTGAGAAGAGATCAAACATGCATACAGAGTCTTTCTTCAATCCCCCAGCACCCTTAGCAAGCATGGCCCAGGAATTTCCATACCTTCACATCCCTGTTCACCCTGAAACCTACTGATGGCCTCATGACCAACACACATCAGCTGGTACTCACAGGCAGACTCAGTTTTGCCTGTCCTCTTGGACTGGTACCAGATGGTCATGCAGTCTTCCTGCAGCTTGAAGTAACGCTGCTTCTTCCAGCTCTTGGACTTGACTTTGCGCATCAGAGTCCCCTGCTGCATCTGCTCCAGCGTGTCTGTGAGCTGGATGCCTGGGGGCAGCATGGGCTGCATCACTGAGGGTGGGGGTACCCAGGCACTGTGCCCTGGTACCTTGCTTCCTCTCACCTCTGGGATCGCACACAGTCCCTCAATCCGTGAGGGAGGAGGGATGAACCAGAAACAAACTCCCTTCACCACAAGAGGTGCACAGGGTAATTCCCCATCAACCCTTCCCATCCACCCTTGGCACTTCCAAGCCAAAATCCCAATGGCCATGGTGGGGTAGGTATGCTTCTGAGTGCAGCAAGGTGAGCTCATCCCAGAAGCCAGATTTGCCTCGGCATAAATCCAGATGGCCCAATGCCCTGCCCTGCACCCATCCTCTGCTGGGGCACTCACGGGCGTTGCACAGCAGCGATGCCATAGCTTTGCCTTCTCCACGCTGGCAGCTGCTGGGGAGGGAAGAGAGAAGGTGGCTGGGGGGAACAAGATCAGACCCTCATGCTGTGCCCAGGTCCCGCCAAGTGGGCTCCAGCCATACCCACGTGTGCACGAGGTGTGTGCGCCCCTGCCCACATATGAGCGCACCTGTGTCTGTCTCCTGCTGGGTCATTGCATTCCTTAAGTGTCGAGTTCACACTGCCATACTCATGAAATATTAATCTGTGTTACCGGGAAGCCGGAGCTCAAAAGGTGTTTGTGGAAAACAGAAAAACTTGCCAGCGCTGATGCCCCACAGCCCAGTGGGTACCAGAGCCCTGCTGTTCCCAGGTTGCTGCTCCCAGGTAAGAAGCAGCTGCTTAAACCAGGAAAAACTGCTCTGGCAGTGCCCAAGAACACCCTCCACCACCTAGGAAACAACCCCAACCAGCAAATTTGAAAGTAAAGGAGAGGCACAGCTGTGATAGCAAGGAAGGGAACACAGAGCAATGACCCTCAGCTCCTACAGCTTCTTCTCCCCAGGGAATAGCAGCACCCCAGGCAGTGACTGCACTCTCAGCTGTACAGGGAGCACATGGCAGTGAGTGGGACTATAAATACTGCTGGACAATGAGGCTCTGATTAGGCTGTTGAGACTCTAATGATGCTGACAAATCACTGGATGCGCCTGTCACCCAGGTGCTGGAGCTTAGCTTTGGAGGAGCAGCTGGTGGGCTGGGACTTGGGTGCAGGAGGGGACCAAGGGTCCCTGGGAGCAAAGGGCTCAGTGCCAGGGTGCAGGGGTGGCAGCTGTGCCCTGGGTCCCTGACTCAGCACAGGCACTGGTGATGCAGGGCTGGGAATAGCCAGTGCCGTCAGCATGCAGGCAGCTGCTCAGCCACTGCCAGACCCTTGTGGGCTCTCAGGCCAGGCAGCAGCCATCCCCTGTTCAGTGTGGCTCAGCAGGGCAGAACAGCACTGGCCAGGGCTGTAGCCTTGCCCTTGTGAGACACCCTAGTTATGGGGCAATCTGTGGCTGTTTGGCTGTCCCCAGGGCACATAGGGATCATCTGTCCACTCTTGGGGACCTCTCATGTTGCTGGAAACATGGGGTAGTTGGGAAATGCCTTCCCAGTGCCCAGAGCTGGGGCTGTGCTTTCCCAACACTGGTCCTTCCTGCAAGGCTCAGGATTTGCTGCAGTGCCTATATCCCCCCACACCCAACCCATAGGGCACTGACCCACTGGCACAAGACTTGGAGTGCCCGTACCCAAAAATGGGGGGTAAGCCCTCTGCTCCTCTTGTGCCCTGATGCTGGCTAACACAGCTCCAGTAGACCCACATCCACCCCCCACGGTGTGCTCTCAGCCCCTGCACCCCATGACCCTCAGGGAACCAAGGGGGCAACCCCAGTCACACATCTGCCTGCACCCTCCTGCTTTCCAGCAGCACCCAGCCTGGCACAGACACTTCACAGGGCCATAGCTCCAGGTGATCACCAGCTCTGCAGCCCCTGTGCCACAGCAGATGAGGGAGATGGGCATGTTTTAGAGAAGCTGGAGTGGAGGAAGAGGCACCAGAGCTGGAGAAGCAGGGAGACATGCTGGACGGGGACAAAGATGGGCTCAGTGCCACCAAGAGTTCTGTCCTCTTGGCACTCTGCCATGCATGTGTACAAGGTGGCAGCATGTAGGGAGCAGCTTGCAGCCCATGGGCCCATAACCACACTGAGAGTTTGGAGCTAAATTTCTCCCCCAGTGCTAGCCCTTCCAGGCTCCCAGCACAGCCTAAGCATGCCCAGTCCCAGCCATGGAGCAGTGCCTTCCCCACAAATGCAGAAGAGAAGGGATGATCCCTTCCAACCAAAGGAAACACAAGCAAGCACAAGGAAGAGCATGTGGATGCAAGACACATCTGTTCTGCTCTCTCCCGAGGATGCCATGAGCCCCTCACAGGCTGGCCCCACGCAGGCCCCCTTGCATGCTCCCCCGGTCTGAATTACATTGTTGAGCCAAGCAGGATGAGAGCCAGGGTGTGGAGAAACCCAACCCGAGAGTTTCCCGCAGGGCAGCTGCCTGCTGCCAGAACAGCCCCGGCTAGCCCAGCACACTCTGAGCCATCCCAGCGTCTCTCCTGGTGGTGACAGGCCCCAGCAGAGCTGGACAGCCAGTGAGTGTGAGCGGTCCCCAGCCCTTCCAGTGCAGAGTTACCCGGCAGAATAAAATGCCACCATACGGGTGACCGTGCCAGAACAAGGAAAGATTATGCCTCTCAGCGCCATTCAGGCACTCCCCACACCTTGCTGCCCCAATGTGCTTACAAACTGCCCTCGTCCTAGAGCTTTGCTAAGCCAGTAGCTGACAGGGGCAGAAGGACTTGGAGGCGAGGCGGAGAACAGACAAGAGACTCCGGGATGGGGCGGAAAACCCCAAGGGATTTGGGGCTCAGAGGAGAAATCACACCTTATGGCAAAGGAGACAAAATAGCCGGCACCTGCCCCGCGCCACCCCAACCGTGCAGCCGCTCCGGAGCACCGCAGCCCGAAAGAGGGGGTCCCGGAGCCTGAGGGTCCCAGAGCCTGGGGGTCGCAGCCCCGTACCCGCCGTCGCCCCCTCCCCTCCGCAGGACGCGCGGTCCGTACCCGCTCTCCGTTGCCGCTCCCCTCCGTTCCGCTCCGCCGGTGCTCCACCGCCAGCAGCCGCACAGAGCCGGGGCTGCCCGCCCCTCGGCAGTGCCTGGGCTGCGAGCCCTCCCCCGGCCCCCCGCCCCCGCGGGACGCCCCCGGCCCCCGCACGCCCCGCAGCCGCTGCCTCTCAAGGTCGCTTCGGATTAAGGTCACGCCACTCCCGAGGCGGAGCGGGGGGGGGGCGGGTAAAAAAGGCAGTGGAGGGGCCGGCAGGGTTGGGAGCGTCTTGTGGGGCCCCGCGTTTAGGTTCGAGCCCCCCATTCTTACCCTCCGGTTGAGCCTGTCTGTCCCCGGACCCGCTTGCACCCACGGGGATCCAAGCTGAGGTAGCCTTGGGGCAGGCCGAGCTGGGGGCAAAGGGTGCGGGGCAGGGACTGAACTTTCGGGTGGACGATGTTCTAACACACCTGGACGCCGGGGGAGCGCGGCAAAGACGCTTCAGAGAGGCAGCGAATGCTCTCTCCCTGGCAGGCTCGCTGCCTTCCCGCAAAGCAGAACAGCGCAGCATCCCCTCCACGCTACCTGCCCCAGAAGAGATGCGGCGCCGCGCCACAGGGACATAGCCAGCTCCCACTGGGAAAAGACACTCTTTCCAGCTCATATCCCCAACACGGCACAGCCCGCCTTTCCTCCCATCTGTAATAAACCCCCACCGCAGCGCTTGCCCCCACCACCCCGGCGAGAGACCAGACCAGGACCAACTTCTGCTGGCTGGGGTTTTATTATTTATTAATCCGAATTAAAAAAAAAAAAAAAAAAAAAAAAAAAAAAAAAAAAAAAAAAACCACAACCAAACTGAAGCATTTTCACACCCCGGCAAGGTCAGGGTGAAAAGGAGGGAAAAGGCAATGGTTATAAAACAGGAACCCGAGGGCAAGGAAGAGCTATGCTCTGCCCTTGTTATGCAAGGCTGTGAGAGGAGGAGGGAAGGGAAATGGTGGGATTTAAGACACTGTTGGCACGACACTGCAGATGATCAGCAAAATGGGCTACTCGAAGAGGGGGGAGAAATTAAGTAGCTGCCCAGGCTTGCCTGCAGCCAAGAGCAGGCTTTGATGCAGCATAGCCTGGGAGCTCCTCCACTGCTTCCGAGAGCCCTCTGCGGCCACATTAGCCCCTCGGCACAGAGGCGGCAGGTAAGTGGCTGCTGGTCCAGTTTAATTGCAGTGGGGCCGTGGCGGATGCCAAGGCAGGTTTCAAAGCTGAAATGGATGCACCTGGCTGGCAGAGAGGAGCGCAAGGAGGGGGGGAAGGGAGGGGACAGGACTGAGAGGCGCCTGGCGGCCAGCAGCGGGTGCAGAAGGCAGCATACCTGGAGCCTGCAGGCGGCAGGGGATCAGTCGGTGGTCTGCCCACTGCCTCAAGGCAGGTGCCCTCACACTGAGCTCCATGTGATAAGCCAGTCAGCAGCCTTCCCAGGTCTAGATGAGAGGCCAGCACACATCAGCCTCTGGCCGCTGGTCAGCTGTGGGAGTGCACTATTTACAGCACAAGAGGCACAATCCTGCCGTCTTCTTTCCCTGAGCCCCGGCAAGCAACCTTATGACGCATGGGTTCATTGCAATTATCCACCCCTCCTCTTGGGGCAAGCACTGCAGTGGCCTGGCTGCAGCCACTTCCTGCACACACCAAAGGAAAGGAAGAGAGAAGCTCACTGCGCCAGATGGATGCAGAGCCAAGAGCAAGGATGCGCTGGCAGGGAAAAAAGCTGTCCCTGGGCTACCTGCAGCTGAGTAGCAGTATTAGGAAGGGATAAAACTGGATCAGCTTTTATTCAGTTCACTCATCTAAACAGACATGTAAACAAGAAGTGACAAGGAACTGGAGGGACGTGGCGCGCATACCTGCTGTCATGCACCACTAGGGCGGAGGCTGAGTTTGCTGGAAGAGTGGACATCTGCACTACCCCCTGCCTGGAGGTGGGGGAAGAGATGCCACCCAAGCCTCCCGGAGAGACTGGGATCTATACAGATTGTTTTTATTGATTTTTTTTTTTGAAGCTGTAGTATCAGCATTTGCTGGTGTTGGGATCCCCGGAGGCTTGCTGCACCGCTACAGAGCAGCCCTTTGGCTGGGTGGGATGGTCCGACAGGCCGGCAGCCAGTTGGCGTGCCCAGTTTGTTGCAGAAGAGGTCACCTGTTCCTGGTTCTTTGTAAACCTGAGCTGTTTCTTCCCCAGTGCCCCACCTCCCCCAGCAGTCATTGCGGAGGAAGAGGGATGCCCCGTGGGTCAGTGACTTGACCCTCTTGCAGGTTCTTGACAAGCTGAGCCAGCCAGCGTTTTGTGGTGGTGTCATCCTTCAGGACCTGGGCGAAGGTGGTGTCCTTCAGCTGGTCAGGAAGGCACTGCCTGAGAGCTTCACGTGCCCTACATCAAGAGACAAGAAACGGGGCCCAACAAATAAACTCACAGGGGCAAGAGGGGAGGAAACCCCACTGGGGACACAGCGTTGCCTGGAGGTGTCCCTGCCACAGCCAGCCAAGGAAAGCACTGAGCAGCAGCACCACAGCAGGTGGCACTCAGCCAGCCAGCACAGCTCCCACCCCTCACACTAACCCAGCCAAGCAGCATCTGCACCCCAACACACAGCAAAAAAGTAATGCGATGCCAGGAGTGACTCAGGCAACAAATACACACCCAGCAGCTTTGGGCAGAGCTACTGGTCAGCAGGAGACTAGTTTTGTGAATTATGAATTTCATCTACTGCTAACAGCCTGTCTGATGAAGAAGAGGGAGAGTATAGTGTACCTTCTACCTCAGCTCTTCTTTGTATCTTGTTCAAACTACATTTGGGCTCAGGCAGTACTAACCTGCACAATCTAGGATTTGCACAATCCACAACAGTCACTGTTTCTCCCATGTACCATAGAAGCTCCTGTGACTGCCAGAAAAAAATCAAAGCAAAAACCCCACCCATCTTCCACACTGAGCTAAGGCTGACAGACCAGGAACCTTGGTTCCTCCCAGATGGGCACTGTGGAGAACTGAAGAACTGCGCTTCCAAGGGCACAGGAGAAGCCCCTGCCCAAACTCATAAAATGTTTACCTGGGGTTATCAGAAAGGCGAAGATAGCAGCGGACAACATGTTTCAGCAGCCGTGCCGATGGCTCCTTGGAGAGCTGCAGGACCATTTTACCCTGTTTGACAGAGGCCAATGCCACCAGTTAGTGTCTTTAAAAGAACAGCTTCACAATCACCAGAGACTGGGAAAGATCATTAAATCACTCACTCTGGCTTCCCACACAGCACAGCCCATTACCTTTTATCTAGATACCCTTGCACGGAGCCTGGTGCTGCTTGCCAAGTTGCCTTTGAGAGTAGCAGCTTGCCATGACTTGGAAAGGGTTCTCCCAGAAGCTCAGGGAAAGCTCATCTTATTTCTGTTTAATTTTTACTTTCCTAGGACTACTTAGCAACTCTTTGTGGGATTAAAGATAACCTGAGGTTTCCCCCTCATGGAAGACAGACACATTCCAAACACTTTGATAAACTCAGGCTGAGTGACACCATGAGGTATGTTCCCAAGCTCTGCAACACCCCCTGTTCTCATATGAATTCCCTTCATTTCAACATGCTTTTAAGACAATAGCAATACCCTGGAAAGCCAGGCCATAGGACTTGCCTCACCCACACCACATGTAGCAAGATCCTTAGCCAGTCTTAGCATGCATGCAAGCAGCATATTTTTAATTTCTGCAACATCCCTCGTGAAGCTGTTTCAGGGAAGCAAGGCACAAACAGATCTTCCTGGCCCAGTGTTTCCCACAGGAAGTAGGACTTTGCACATGGCTGCACCTTTGAACGTGCTCAGCTGAGCAAACAGTGTGGATGCCTTCACACACCTGCTCTGAAGAATTTAACAGACTGCTGGCTTGTATTTAGGAGTCAATCACATCTGCTCAACAGGTTTATTTTTTTCCTGTAAACTACATTGGCTAGCACTAACCATTTTCTCCATTAGCCAAACTCACCTGTATTTCGATATCCTGGTCATTAGCAATTAGCAGGTCCCCCTCATCTGCCCTTTTGCAAGCTTACTGTTCTTAGCAATTCCCTAGGATACCAATTATTTCTTCAAAATAAATAACCACAAGCTCCTCAGAGAGTTCCTGGATGGAAAATACAAACTTGCTCTTTTAAAAGCATGTAATACTTGGGTGACATCTTACTCAGTGATCAAGACATGGAAGTAAATCATCACCCTCATTAGACAGGAGTACACTATCCTTATTTTTGAAACAGACAACGAAAAAGTCTGTTAACATTTTCATCTTTCTCTCTTGCACTATGGAATATTGACCCTGCCTGCCAGTGCTTCACCCAATGGTGGGACTACACATGCTAACACAGCTTTACACACCCACATCCTTCTGTGTTCAAGGAAGAATTCACATCTGGGAATAGCATGGTCACCTTCCCTACCTCAGAGTTTCTAATTGCATCCTTCACTTTGCCCCCAAGTCAGATGTACTTTCATCAAAGCTGATCTTCTTGAATGCAAAAATCACATCACATTGGATACTAGGGACATCAGCTCAAAAACATTCATATTTTGCTGTTTGTGGGTGAATAGGAGGCAAGGTTTTCTTTACATTTGCAAAAGTAGACAAGTAAATATCCCTAATGAAAATATTAACATTTAGTCAGAGAACCAGCATTGCTAAGTGCCTAACTTACTGCTGCATTTTCTTCTCCTGAGACCACCCTTTTAAAAGCAAACAAACACACACAAAAGCATGGCAATAACTATTCCAGTGTAGATTTACATTCCCCTTGGCAAGCTCAAAGATAAAGCTCAAGTTGGGGCTATTACTCCTGGGATGAACAAATTTTGAGTACCCAAGCTTGTCCATTACAGGGATCACAGAATGGACAGAACTTGTTTACTCTCTGTATTTGAACACAAAAATTTGAGCACCTGCAGCAGCTAGTAGGAGTCAGATTCAGAAAAAAATGAGGGTGGCATTCCAGGCAGCACACAGAAAACCCATGAAACTCCTTGGTCAAAGACACTGTGGGTGCAAAGAGTTCCTAAGGGTTCAAGGGGTGGATGGGACAAACACTGGGGCTTACTACATAGAAACCCCACAAGTGGCCCCAGAAATCCACAGCTGTCAGCTGTGTGACTGTTATGAGGACAAGGATGATATATACTTGCCCTGCTCTTTCAACGTGTTGTGAGAGACAGGGATGGGACATAGATCCATGATCTGTGTGATCATTATTACATAAAATCTAATCCATTCACATCCCACCAACAACTGGAAACACCTACAAGTCTGGAAAATCTTTTTCTTCTCTGAAGAGGTTTACCTGTTTTTGTACTGGGGATTTCGTATATCACAACTAATATGTGTTCTCTTGACATGGAAACCAGAAGTATACAAAGGAAACATGGAAGCAGAGCTACAGTATCAAAAGCAATTAGCCTAAGAATGATTTGCCTTCCTCATCCTGTGCTCCAGCAAGACAGCAGTAAAATAGTTGCTGAGGAAGCTGACTGCTATAGCATGATTTTTGCTTTTTTAGATATAAATACTTTAAAAACAAATAATCTTACCAGTATCATGGCAACATGGGAAAACCGCTCATAAGTCTGACAGATATATGCCAGCCCTGTGTCATCCAGGAGGATTTTCTGAAGAATAAACGTAGCAACCTAGAATGGGGAGAAAGCAGAAACCAAAGCATATAAACAACTTGTCTACCCTGAAAAAGGACAGCCTTTGTGTGGTGCTCTTTTCAACTCAGCCCCAGAGTTTAAAAGCCTTCTAGCAGGTAGAAAATGCTTTACTCAGTGAAAGTTAGAAGCCAAAAGAAAATGCAGGACAGTACACAATGCCTGGTATCTCTGACTAAAGAAAAGAGATGGACACAAAGCAGAGTGTACAAGATGACTGGATTCAGGTTGCATAAGATGCCAGCTACTGCCAGGCCACTCAGGCAGCCTCAGGTCTTGGTCTGTTTGGTTTTTTGAGGAGGTAAAAACTCCATTCAGACTTGTCCCAGCATTTGCAACAGCAGAGAAATCACCTCTGCAGGGCACTGGCTACCTGGTCAATCAGAGATGAACAACAAAGTGTCTTTATTAAAACAAAAAAAGAAGGTACCGTTTTGGAGAGCTCACTTCCAGACTCCATAATACGTAAGCACAGGGGGATAATTTCTGTTGTCAATAAGAAATTTATCACTTCTTGCTCGTCAGTTTTCACCAAGGCCCCTTAAAGTAAAAGCAAAACCCAAAATCAGTAAATTATAAACTGTTTCAAAAAAATCTCACCTTTCAAAGAGGGCCTGTGCTCTGCCCTCCCCAGAAACCATTCTTTTCGAAAGCCAGGCAGAGCAACTGTCATCCTAGACATGTTGCTGCACATGGCTGGAGAAGAAATCATTGTGGCAGGGTAAAAGTAATGGGTTTGGGGATTATTTCTCAGAAAGAGGATGCATTCTTAGCTCTCCCTCAGTAGTAATACAAACACAACAGGATCATGCATTTTGAGACTCTTAATGTATTGAGAGATAAAATGATTTGGGCAGGAAGAAGAAAGAAAAAAAAAAAAACAGGATAAAGGGAAGACAGGGAAAATATACCCAAGTGAATCAATGACAGAAACCCAAATAAAGACCAACCTGCACCCACCCATCCCAATGCCTAGCTGGGAGGGCTGAGGGTGAAGGTACAAGTCTGCAGGTACTTGTACTCAAAAAGTATTTTTGGAATGCATTTAGATTTCAGTGGGTTTTTTATAAGCCTTTAGTAAGTGAAAAGGAAGAGGAGTCTACCTCCACAATGGAAAAGGAGTAGTTCCTTCTCTTAATACTACAGGACTTGGAAAATCCCAGTAACAAGAGACCTCTGACTTTGGTCATGCAGGTCTCTATGCCCACAGCATGAACTGCTCTAACTCAGTAAGAGCTCAGTGCTCCAGCATTAGTCTGGCTGCTTACCAATGACTCCGAGGCTTGTGAGCCGCAGGTACTCGAACGGACGGGTCTTGCTGACTGTGTGCAGGAAGGGGTACAGGAAGAGAGGAATATGAGCTGCCAGAAAAGCTGATCTGTAGGAATGAGAGAACACACCATGTGAACAACAAGGAAAACAAAGCGAGCGCACAATCTAGCATCACCACCTAGAGCTTCACACTATTCCCAGTGGACCCCATTGCTACTGCTCCTCAAAAGTGGGTAACAGTAAATTCACTGATGGAAAGGCACAAAGCAAATCCTGCACTGGGCACAGCACAAAACCTAACACCTGATCTGTCAATTACCTGCACTCCTGCCTCAGCTGACCAGGAACTGAGCACACCCTATTGCTCTTATTACCTCCTCCTGCCACCCAGACCCTGTTTTGTACACTCACTGCTGCATTTCACCCTGCAGGTTCCCAATGGCAAGGATCGTCAGCCACAATGCCTGTGAAAAGTACCTCTAAGAAGTACAGACTGGCTGAGCTTTAGGTATCATCAGAGTTTAAATGTGCACCAACACCTTTCCCCCAGAGTCCTCACACTGCCTTCTGGCAGTAATGAAAAATAAAGACTGCAGGTTGAATGCTGGAGGTTGCTCTGCTAACAGAGGGAAGCTCTCTTACACAATCATCCAAAATACTCCTCCATTTCAGTTTTCAATTTTTAAATGTAAAGATGAGTCATCAAAAGCTATCCTATTTCTTTGGATATCATCTCATGGAGGATTGCTGTGTAACACTGCTCTGCAGCAGCTCAAAACCAACCTCAGCTATGCTGCTGCTCAGCAGTAACAGAAGCATGAGATTGTGGATCTCTGAGTAGTTTCCTCCTGAGTTTTAACTACTGATTTTGGCTGAACCAACATCTTGTTTTTCCCTACTGACATGGACTGGGCACAGATTGAGAAAATATGAAGTCAGACTCTGGCTGAGGACTCCAAAAACGGTTCTGCTATGGCTCCCTTGCCTGGCAAGAACAGTCCTGTTCATTCCACCCTTTCAACACCTGGTTTAAAAATCTGTAAGCTGAAATTTAAGGAGATTCTTTGATTTCACAGAATATTCTGAGTTGGAAGAGACCCACAAGGATCATGGAATCCAGCTCTTAAGTGAATGGCCCATATGGGGATAGAAGCCACAACCTTGGCATTATTAACACCGTGCTCTAACCAAGCTCCTTGTCTAAATAATTATAAGCTCAAGGATCCTTGCACACAGCACTCAACAGAAAGGCAGCCTCAGCTCTGGCTGACCTCTCAGAAGTTGCCACAACCCAATGTTTTGAGCATTTGAAAGATCTCAGGATGACCCAGGGAATGCAATGCATTTAGGACCATAAAGCTGTCATCCTGATAATCCATGCAAGCAAATAAAAAGCAGCAGGCAGCTGCCTATCTATCAGCTCTGTTGTCTGTTTCACTTCTCTCAAGTAAAAAAAGAGAAAGGAGCTAAAGTGCTTCTAAAGTCAAAGACGTGCTGAGGTGTCAATATCAACACGTCAGAAAACTCACACAACTTGGAAGCACTTACCTCGTTTCAGGGTGTGATGCAACACACTGTAGTAGAGCTAAAGCATTGCAGACTCTGTTGGACTGATGGGCTGTCAAAGTCGGAGGGTTGATTGATGGGTAAATATTTACAATTTCCTAAAAATTAACAGAGAACGGAAAGTTAAAGGAGACAAATATCAGAAAACTACACCAAAGCACTTGCCTTGCAAGGAAGTGCAGTGACAGCAGATAACAGTCTGCTCCCACCAAGCATCACTTTCAAGTTACACGGCAGCCACCTTGCTGCCCAGGCAAGGGCAGAGCTGGGTCAGAGTCAATTTGACATGGAGTCACAGGAGTGCATTCAAACCTTAATCTGCTCCCCTCAACACATGATCCAACAAAGATCATATTCCCAAGCAATGGCAATAAGGGATCCCACCAGTTCCTCCCCAGACCCACCTCATGGATGCACAAGCTCTGCAACATGCTGATGATGCACCATGGAATAAAGACACAGACAGCCTGACCCACCTGAAGGAGTGCTGCAATTGTGCCAAATGAGTGCCACAGCATTGGGGCGAGGTCAGGCACAGACTCGCGCTTCTTGCTCAGCTCCAGCAGTGCATTCTCCCGTGTCTCGGGGCTGGACAGCTCATTGATCCATTGGTAGATCTTTTCACGGTCAACCTGAGCCAGTGCTGTTGGCACAGGCTGGGAGGGAGACAGGAAAGCTTCAGTCCAAATATTTCATCCAGTTCTCACCCAAACCGTTCCTACAATCTGACAGAAAAAGAAACTCCCGACTGAGAGGGCGGGACCTAAAGCTCTATTAAGATGTTCTGGCTATGGATCCATCCCTTCCTTAGATCAGTTTTAGTATTTCACCTATTTGAAATTCTAAGGCTTTATTTCCTGGACTGACTTGTTAAGATGGTCTCTTTTAATCCTTTTGTCAAGCACTACCTTTGTAACTTCATTCAGCAGTGAGAGCCAAGCTACTGCCCATCTGTGCCAGCAGAGCTCCTGGGGAGCGACACATACTTCAGCCAGCTTTCATTTGCTCCACTCGCATTTAGCATGCATTTATTTCATGCCTCAAGTGCAAGATTCCACAGGTTCAGAGTAAGGCAGAAGTTACCTTTTTCTATCCACAAACACCCATGACATTGGAAACTGCCAATGAGATTCACTCAGTGCACATGAGAAAAATCTTCATAGAAATACTTGAAAAATTTTCACTACTTCACCATCAGCATGACACCGGCCACAGCCAGGAACAGCTGCTGTTACCAATGGCTCAAATTGATACCAGGCACATTGTCCACGTGCATGGAGCTAAAAGGGAATTTTTTCAACAACGACTTTGTGCAAGATCCCAGGATGATTTGATTCCTGTTCAAAATAAACCCAGAGAAGGGTAGATCTGTATTCCTAGCCAAAACACATTTTCTACTACTTGGGAGAAATCCAGATTTTGTTTCTGCCTCTCTTGAGACATCGGGGAAAGGACAATATCAAGACCAACAAGTTCTCAATACAAAAAAAAATGAGGAAGAAGAGAGAAAAGAGGGACTGTATCATAATTTCTGTGGAAAAGGCAAGGCAGGAAGGAGTCTTTCACTGAAACTTTGTCTCCGGTCTCTGCTGGCATAAGCAACATTTGGTGCAAACAAATGCTCTGCAGGTTTCCTAAGGAGATAGTCTGGTGACTTAGATACAAAATTTTGAGGAAGACAAAAACTATCACTAAAACCTCCTGTGTGAACACTTCCAAAAGCCAGGTCAGAACCTTTTCAAACACTGCTGTAGTGGTTGTTGTTGAAGCCAAGCACAGCCCTGTTGCTCCTGAGACAGCCCAACCAGCATGCAACCAGCTCTGCATCCTGCTCTGCATGGTGATCCCAGCTGGGAACAGGACTGTATTTCTTTCTTTTTTAACCCAAACTGAAACTTTCCATGTGCTCCCCACAACAGATGCAAGCAGAGCCCACACCGCACTGACAGCAACGCTGTCACCAAGCAGCTCACCACCAAGACACCACACAGGAGATCAGGAACTGCAAGTGGCTCAATGAGACCTGAAGCCACATGGCAGAGGCAGTCCCAGAAGGGATGCAGGAGTGATGGACAGAGACTTCTAAACCTTTGGCAGACACAAACATCTTTCCTTCTCTATGTCTGTGAAAATTTCCCTCCTCTGTTTATCCCATTTTATAGTCACGTCCAAAGAGATTCTTCCCCAGCTGTGGGATTTCTCTCTCCTCCAACCACTTCCATTGTATTTAACTTAATTGTTCATACATAAGCCAATGTAGTGTTATCAGTCCCTGTACTCTAAGGCTCAAATACATTTTTAGCTGTTCATATTTCCTCCTATCCTCTTTTTTCTCACTGCCATGGTTTAGGCATGGTATTCTCCAATTTAGTACTCCCACTGAAACCACTCCAAACCATTTGTCACCCACTCCCTCCCTCCTTCCCCTCTCAGTCCCCCTGCTCCAAGATGGAAAGGGGAACTGGAGGTACAAAAGGTAAAGATTACAGGTTGAGATAGGAACTGGAAACAGCAATGAGATAAAAAAACCCGAATAACTAACATTAGAGACAGAGGGTACAAGAAAAGAGAAGTTATTGCTCATCCCACAGAACCCTCCCCCCAGCAATATCCAACTGCTTCCTGGGTCACACCAGCCCAAACCCAAATCAAGCTCTTTCTCCCTCCCTGAAAACTGATGTGAGGTGGTACAGAATAATCACTGGGGCCTAGCTATGCTCCCTCGGGTCTACTGCAAAAATTAACTCTGTTCTGGCCAGAACCAGGACACTCACCTACTCAATTTGTAATTTTTTATCTAAAGTCTCTAACTATATTAGTGATCCTGCCAAATTTCTTGTGCCCCTACAACTGTGAGTGCAATTGTAATGCTAACTTCTATACTGAAGCTCAAAAAGAGAAGAATAGACAGAGCTCATTTGTTTTTATGTGGGATGGTGGATTGACAAGCAGTGTAGCAATAATGTTGTTATAATTATGTTATCTAAAGCTTCCATCTATTTTTCTAGACCCACTAGTTTCAGTTCCTGTAAGCTTAAATACATCGACCCCTTAAAAGCACAGCCATGCACTTGTGATCCCTAGAGAACACTAGTAGATTTTCCACACAATTAAGTTTATGATGTCCAATATCTGGGTTAGTCAGAATAAACTGCTTTTCATAGGCTCTACAGTTGCTCCTTTTGTTTTAGTTTAAATGGAAAGATGTATTTTTTTCCTAATTCCCTATTTCATTACTGTTTCTTCTTCCCCCTCTAAGACCCAAAATTCTGGGGAACCCTGAGAGCCACACAAATCCTGCAAGCTCCAGGACAGAACCCTGCCAGGCAGACTTTCTTTTGCACACAAGGAAAGCAAAACCTACCAACAGTATTAGACCAGGAAAAATCTTGAAACACCTTTTCTCCTTCTTGGAGAATCCATAGCCTTTACAGGAAGGGGAATCTTTACAGCTTCCTGAGGGGGATGAGGGCAAGCACCAGCTATGGATGGTACTGCACTGTAATGAGGCAAAAGGGAAGTAGGAACAGGCAGCATCTGCTGCCCTAACGGGCTTTTCACTATCTACTCTTTCTCTCTGCAGTCAAGGCCAGCAGTAAAACAGCTCCCCAGAGGGCAGAGGAGGTGGCTGGCACCCGGAGGCACAGCAGATGAGTGTTTTAAGGTCTCTTAAAGAAGATCTACTCTGAACCTTGTGCCTCAGCGGGAGGGTCTTCTTTACCTTTTCTTATCCCACCCTTTCCTATCCGCATCCTTTTCTTCCCTGCTCTCCCCCCTCCACACACTCTGTGGATAATGTTTTGGATTTATTTTGGTTGTAGATTAATTAATTTTAGACTTTTACTTGCTTTTCCTCTATGTGCTTTTTAAGCAGCAGAGCAAACCTTATCAACGGATTTTGTCACGCTCCTGCTTTTGTATTAAACCAGCTTTTACCGATACTTATGCTAGTGGTTCTTAAAGGGACCTTAAAACACTGATTCGCTACAGGAGGCATCCAGGCGCAGGGAGAGAGCACGGCAGACAAAGGGAAGGAGGAGAAGCCCTATATGATACACAAAGGCCAGAGCCGGGCCGACAAGCAAGGAAACTCTCCGTGCCCCGGACGAGCCAGGCCACAGCAGAGCCCGCACCGCCGGCACGGAGCAGCCCCGCGGGAACAGCCGGAGTTGGGCAGCTGCCAAACGGCTCCCGCCGGTGATGCTGAGGGGACGGAGCTCGCGGGGACCCCGCCACTCCGCGGCCTCAGGTTCCCCCCGCAGCCACCAGCGGCCGCGCTCCCGCTCCCCGCACGGCCCGCCCAACGGGGCCCCATCCCCAGCGCCTCCTCAGCGCCACCCGGCGGAGAGCAAGGCCGCACGCTCACCGCGGCCGTGGCCAGGCTGTGCATGGTCGGAGGGTGGGAAGGGAGCCGGTGCCGCCTCAAGCCGCCGTCACGGCCACCGCCATGGACTCGGCGCCGCCGCGACCTCTCACCCGCCGCGCGGGGGACGCCGGGACGGGGCCGGGCGGGGCCGGGCCTGCGCGCGAAGCGGGCGCGCGCGGAGCGCGCCGGGAAGGCGCTGCCGCGCTGACGTGAGCGGGCGCGCGTCGCGCGCCGTCTCGCGCTGCTGTGGCCGGTTCCCGCCATCCGCCGCCGCCGCCCCCTTCCCCCGCCCCCCCGGGCCTCGCCCCGGGCCCCGCGGGACGCGCCCGAACGCGTCGGAACGCAGGTACCGGGGCTCGCCGCCACCGACTCCTACCCGCTCCCGCCGGCCGCGTGCCCCTCCCGCCGCGCGGCGACCGCCTGCCCTCAGAGCGGCCCGGCCCGGGGCGGACGGCGCTCCCGTGCTCTCCATGTCCCTGTGTGGGTGAGAGGTGGAAGGGGAGCGGGGCTAGGCCCGGGAAGAGCGGGAGCACCGCCAGGCCGGGCCGGGAGCGGCGGCGCCTGAGCGCGGGATGCCTGGGGGAACCTCCCCGGCAGCGCCTCCCGGGCTGCGCGCAGGGGCCGCTCCATTCATTCCTTCAGGTTTTTATCGGGAGTACGCTTCGCCGTACTTTCCGGAACCTTTGGGGCTGTGTTTCGCCCCCGGGCCCGTGGCTTTACCGGGCCGAGAGTAGCGGGGAAAGCTGGAGACCCCCGTTCCGGGCCCTGCCAGGTGGCCGCGGATCCCGCGCCATCAGAAAGCAGCTCGTTTTTTTTCTTAGGCTTCCTCCAAAACTTTGGTTCCCATCTCATACTGGATACTGGCTTTCCTCGGGCACTTCTTTTTTTTTTTTTTTTTTTTTTTTTTTTTTTTTTTTTTTTTTTTTTTTTTCCCCTTTAGATCCGTTGAAGTTAAGAGGTTTTTTGAGGACTTCTGTGTCTGGAATTGTGTCTGCTCACCTTTCAGCAGTAAGGAATCAGTGCACTGCTGTTCATACTGGGAGAGATTTTATTAATTTAAGTTTCCTTTACTGCTGTCCAGCTCTTCCTCACTGTGTTTAAACACAATGAAACGGTTCTACCAAGCTTCTATGGAAAGTTCAAGACATGCTTCCGTCTTCCTTTAGCCATTATTTGGCCCGCCAAGTTACAAGTTTCTCCTTTTTAACAGGTTTTTAAGGTGGAGCACGCTTACTCTTAATAGCTCTTTTCTGTGAGAAAGCATGGCTCTGTTAAAGGTGCACGGACCTGTCCGGATGCGCAGCATGCAGACTGGGATTACAAAATGGAAAGAAGGGAGCTTTGAAATTGTGGAGAAGGACAACAAAGTGAATCTAGTAGTTCACTACAATGTTGGAGGAGTTCCAACGACATTTCAGGTATGCCAGACATTAAGGCTTTTGTTTCAACAGTACGTGGATTGTGCTCTCTTGTGAACAGCTGTCCCCTTCAAGGCTATTAAGTATCCTGCAGACTTCCCTCTGTCACTGTTTCTTGCTCCTCCTTTCCTGAACACAAATCCCTTTGTATAACTCTCCAGTAAATTATTTACACGTATTGTTAAAGGATCTACCAAGGTTGGCATTGAGATACCACTGAACTGGAAGAACCAAAAAGGCAGAGAAAAGTTATAGAAGTATAGAGCATTGTGGCTCCCATTTTAGATTTTTGCAGCCTGTAAGCTTTCTCAAACTGGCACGTTTGCGTTCTCTAAAGATCTAGAAGATCCTGACCACTTTATACTGGCTGTTTCCCCAGCTGAAGGGTAATGGTGTTAATACACCTGTAGCCTTTGGCAAGACTTTGCTGAACATTAGTTGTTACAGTTTTAGGTTTTAAATGCAGATGCAGATCACTGTTAAAGATTCTCTTGAAATATTCAGCCAAAATTTTTCTCTTTGATCTGAAAACAACTATATAGTTTTCCAAGATTTTGTGCAAAATTCCCCAAATCAAAAGCAGAGTGCTTTTTCTGTAAGAAATACATACCTGTTTTAAAAATATGTAAGTGACAGAAGATCAATTGGAAGAAAAGAAATCCAGTCTTATTTAGCAATTTTACAACAGCCTAAACTGATCTATATGTTGGCTTCTTTTTCATGCCACTCTTGTTTTTCATCAGTAATGTTCACCAGTCTGTTCTCTGAGCCATTTATTTCTGTGTGCAGATGCTATGAAAAAAAGTTTGTTTATTTTTTAAGTTAGGTTTTTGCTGCCTTGGTGTGCTGAAAAGTCTCAGCAAAGAATCTGGCAGCTAGTGTTGCCTTGAAAACAAGGCTGTGAGGAAATTGTTAGCTGTGGATTGTTCTCACCTGTGTAACTGTGGACTTGAAAAGAGTCTTTGCCTTCTCATGTGTGCTGCTGTGGCTGTAGATTTGGTTTAATCCGCTGTTGGACCATGTTGCTCCTGAGGAGAGCAGTCTTGTCTTCCCCTCCCTGGGTGCTTGTTCTCACACACTCCTTTCTGCCTGGATGAGTGATGTGATGTGACAGCAACTCCAAGGGAGGTTCCACAGGGAGGATGAGCCTACAGAACAGCTAACCATGGCCTAAAGGGGCAGGTTTTGTTCCCAGCCTCTCATGTCTGCTGTCTGGCACTTGTCAGATCTTTGTGAGCTCAGTGGAGATTTTTCACAGAAATTTGGGGGAAGGACTGAGTGCAGGATCTAGTGGAGGGGATGATAAATCACCATGCAGCTGGGACTTCAGCAAAGGAAGAGGAGGAGGCTTGTGCTGGAGGGTAGTTCATGTGAGACAGCCCCAGGCTCTTGGCATGCCACTTCAGGTGTGACAAATTCCCGATGATCTTGCTTTAGAAGTAGCATTCCCAGTTTTTTTTTTTTTTTTTGCAAGCTGCTCTGAGAGGACTGTGGGTGATTTCCCTGCCTGTTTTTACTTTTCTGTAATGGAAGGTTTGGATGGATCCAGTGTTACATTTTTTTTCTACAGTGACTGGTGTGTCATCAAATTTCTTCTATCAGATAATGTTTTAGAAATGTTTCAGAGCTTAAAGTAAGTTGTCCCAGATAGTATTAAGAGAAATACTTTGTTTCCCTGCACCTGCCAAAACTTTGTGACACTGACTGGGTCCTAGTAGGTGCATTAAAAGAGTATGGATGTAGTCTTCTGACAGCATTTTGAGTTTAAATGTTTTTTTTTGCACTGAGATAGTGAAGTAATTGTAATCTCTTTGCACTGGGCTCAGTGTTTTAAGAGAGAACGTAAATCTTGGGGCCTATTATTCAATTCTTAGGTCTTTGAAGATATTTTTAGCTTATATTTTTAAAAAATCCCAACAGCTCACAAAAAAACCCTAACCCAAAATACAAGGATTAAGCACAATGTGTTTCAAAAGTGTAATGTTCCCATTAAAACATGTTCCTGATTGAGGTGGTTTTCCAGCCCCTCTTACAAGCTGCTGTTGTATCTAGATTGGTTTTCCAAGAAGCTAGAGATTGTAATGGAAAAAAAAGAAATCCCATTGGTGGACATGGATTGTCTTTTATTATCTCATTTTATTATCTCTTATTATTTTGAGCTACCCTCAATCTGCATGAGTAGTAGAGGCTTTACCCAACAGCCAGTTTTTGTAGACGACTTAGCATGAAGTAACGAGGTTATTATAAAGTAACAGGGGCATCATTGGGAGTGCAAACTCTTATTAAAATTATTTTTGTGCTCAACCATAACTCTGGAAGTTTTAATACCACTTAATTGTCATGATGTTGCATACAGACTAAGCATGTTTCTTACTCAGATTGTTTAAGCCATTTCAAATCTCTCTTCTCTGGGAGCAAATTGTGAAGTGAGACATTTGTGTTTAATACTTGAAATTTTCCCCATCTTAAATTGTATTCCACACTTTATGTGGAAGTTTTCATAAATGTGACTTCATAAAGTTGTTTTTCCTTTACGTTTACAAGTGTCATACTCAGTAGGAAAGCAAGTTTCAGAAAGCCTATCTGGGACTCTAGACTGTTGAGCAATATTGATACCATCCTTACAGTTCTGTCAGGTGCCAAGGTCACAGATTGTGTTAATTCTGTGAGGTTTAATGTTTCCTTGAAGTGGAGCAAGGAGAAGTATTTTGGTGGGAGTCTCTCTTATCTTGTCTATTTGAAATATTTTGTTTAAATTTGTAAGTATTTTGGCCTTTTAAAGTTGGATTTTTGCTTATAGTCACTTTCTTGTTTTCAGTTAAGCCATAATATTAAAACTGTGACCTTACGACCAAATGGCAGAAAACTGTGCTGTCTGATGCTAACACTAAAGGATACCAGCTTTCTGACAATTGATAAGGTACCATTTAAAGATGCACATGAAATGCGGATGTATTTGGATGCAGTCCATCAAGACAGGGTTCATACTGGTAAGTGCAGTTGTTGTAAATCATGTTCTAACATTGTGGAGAGATGTTGTGTTTTCTTTTTCCCATCTTATCATGGTTTAACTATATCAAACAACAGCTAAGGCCCAGGCATCTGCTCACTCATTCTTCCCAGTGGGGTTGGGAAGAAAATGAGAAAAGTGAAAATGAGGAAACTTGTGGGTAGAGAGAGTTGAGTAAGTAAAGCAAGAGCTGTGCACACAACCAAAGCTAATGAGGAATTCATTCACCACTCCCTGTGGGCAGGCAGGTGTTCAGCCATCTCCAAGAAAGTAGGACTCTACCATGTGTAATGGTGACTGGAGAAGACAAACACCATCACTGTGCTACATGGTGTGGGATATCCCTGTGGTCAGTTGAGGTCAGCTGTCCTGTCTGTGTCCCCTCCTAGCTTTTTGTGCATCCCCTGCTTCCTCAGGGGTAATGTGAGCAGGAGAAAAGGCCTTGACTCTGTGAGCAGAGCTCAGCAGTAACTATAACATCTCTGTTATCAGCGCTATTTGCAGCACAAATGCAAAACATAGCCCTATCGTCGTTATTAGGAAGAAAATTAACTCTGCTCCAGCCAAAACCAGCACACATCTTCAGCACATTTTGTCCTTCTTGTTCCTGGCTTTCTTTGCACTTCTGTAAATGCTTCTTTCTGGCTTCAAACCCCACTTTTTGTTTTATACCCTTCTCATGCTGAACAATAATCAGAGATTAACATACAGGATTTGTTTACATTGTGTGTTGGTATTTGGAAGATTGTACGTTAATCGCCCATGCCCAGTCTTTTAGTTTTTTATTTTACTTACTTTATTATGTTCTTTTTAAGGATAGGAAGTTTGCTGCCAAGTGGCTAAATGACCAGTATGAGGGATATCTATAAACATGTGCTTTTGTCTGTGCATTCAGAATATTGTAGTCTGTTGGCAAGAAATCTAGTGTGCCCTTTCCAAAATCAACTCCATCTAAACATTTTGCAAATAAAAATCCTAGTCAGTTAAATGACTGTCAAATCAAATATTGTGTACTTTCTGTCAGCTGGGAAACCCTCACAAGGATCTGGCAGCTTTGGAGGTGTGCTGGGCAACAGGGCCACACAGAAGGAAGCCAACAGGCAATTCTCTTACATAGAGAACCAGGTTTGTAAAATTGTTCAATTTTTTCCTCTCTTATTTTACTCTATTCCTCTCTTTCTCTCATTCTCTTACTGTATGTTGTAATAGCACTTTGCATGTCAATACTTCAGATCCAAAGTGTTTGTAATCTAGGGAGCTTGGAGTAGCTGTGTATGGGGTGGCATGCAATGCTGTATCTTGCTTGTGAGGAGACACCTTCTATAGGAGTAAGAGAGATCAGTGTCTGGCTATGGAAGTCAGATAATGTTCTTCACATAAGAGCTTTTAGGCAGAGAAGAAGTAGAAATAGAAGGAAAGTACACGACTGAGACTTGCTTCTTGCGTAGTTCTGAATCTCCCTTTATTTTATGCCAAAATCCTTACATGTGTGTGACCAGTCAGCATAGGTCTTAATGAGTTTAGGAGACTTCAGCCAAATGTGTACATTGAGAAGCAGCTGATTCAGGTCTGTATCAGAATACAGTTACTGAATTTGTGGCATTCTGCTCACATTCTTGTGTAAATTTCACAGACTTCCCCAGAAGTTGTATTTCTTAAAAATATTTTCGTTCTTTTTCTCCCCAGATTTCATGGTGTAGCTACTGGCTTTAATTTACTTTGTTATCTCTGTGAATATACTTGTATTACTGCCCTGAGGGAGACTGTTTCAGACATTGTTCCAAAACAAATTCTGCATGTTACTTAAAGGCAATCTCACTGTAAAAACTTGAGTTTTACACACTGTGTATACAGTGGTGAGATTAGACATGTTCAGTTTTCAAGTCTAAAATTGACCAACATGCCTTAGTCAACCAATTACTACCTCTTTCCATTGCATCACATATAAGGCTTGTTTGGCCCATTGTGTGGGTTTTAGTACAGCTTTTTAATATTTTTAATTGTAATATCACCCGGGATTGATCTGGGGATAGGTAGGAATCATGCCTTGGATTTTTTAATGTCAAAGCTTGTAAAGGAGATTTTAAAAACTTAAGTTCAACTGATTTAGCATTGGAAAGTGAGAGGGGAAAGTGGTTAGTGCAGTAGAGTTTCATGTTTACTACTGGTATGACTAAATAAAAATTTTATCCATGTCTAATTAGTGTTTAAACTCTCTGAATCTATTACAAGTAGCATCTCTCCACCTCTGGATGCTACACTGTAGCAAATAAAAAGTGGTGGAAATTGCACATTAGCTGACAGTCCTGTTTCTTCACTTCTGGGTTTTCTCCCTGACCCCCTCCACTTGGGCTTTGCAGACTCCTCCCAAAAGAGTGACTGTGGAGAATAAGGAGGAAAATGCATTTCGCAAGGTGCTGGGTACCCCAGCGAGAGGCTCCATTAAGAATTCTGCTGGAGCTGGAACACCAAGCAACAGGGTGAACATTTCAGCATCTCCTGCATCATCAGTCCCTCACAGGACAGGCTTGTTGGAGAATCGGTAGGAGGGTTTTCTTCTTACTATGATACTGTTAAAACCCAGCTCTTTATAGAGCTAAGGGTGGAACTGGTACACTGAAACATAAGGGGATACAAATCATCTTCTAGTTTTGCTGTTACTTTTAACGGGATGTTAATACATGTGCTTTTATTGCCTCTGACTGGTACTGGCACTAGAGCTTCAAGTACAGCTTAAGAGTTGGGCTGACCAAATGCTTCTCTGTATGCTATAAAAGTGGAGATTGCAGAAGATAGGTCCAAAATGCATGGAAAGCATTGAGGAATTCTGTTCAGTTGGATGAAGGTTATTTACTAACCTTACAGAAAGCATGACCACAATTTTTTCTGTCATCAGTGAAAAGAGGAAAAGAACACAACCCTCTGGTTCAGAAATGAGTGAAGATTATCCTAAAGAGAATGATTCATCAACGTAAGTAACAGTTGTTTCTGATTTTAAGTTCCTTGTTCATTTTCCATTCTGAAAAGAATGCTTTCAGCCACATGGACCAGGCTAGTCAGCTTGTGAATGCATTGGGTGCTTGAAATGAGGTATGTGTTCAGAGTTAATAAGGGAAATACAAACTACTCCGGCAGTTTATTTGCATGAACTGGCACATTCAAATTCTGTGTCATTGATTTTTGTCAATTATGTCAGTCAGAACTACATGTGAACTATATGTGCTTTGACCCTCTTTAAAACAAAACTGATAAAGGGGAATTGCCATTTGAAGAAGGTGATTCATGTGTTTGAAGTCAGATTTAATTGTAAGAGGGTTTGTTTAAATGAATTGGTTAAACTTATATGTGAGTAAAGTTCTGCTCTTTGTGGTCAAGTATTAGAGGTGACAGGAGAGAAATGCCTTAAAACAAGTTGTAAATATTGAACAGGAGTATTCCCTATCTTCCATAACTTCACTGCCTTCCACTCTTCTCTCTGAAGGAATAATAAAGCCTTGAGTGATCCAGCATGGAAGTACTTGAATAGCAGCAGAGAGAAACAGTTGAACCTGAAGCAGGCTGAGGAGAATAGGACATCAGGTAAAAAAATGAATGTAAAGCCAAATGATACCTAGCCTTTACCAGTACAATTTTACCCCTTTGGTACTAGTTCAGCAAGTTGCTGCAGAGGTTTTTTTCTCTATGACATCAACTTTGTTGCTTCCTCCAGAGCTGTACATGAGATGCAAATAATCTGCCTTCATTTTCAAAGCCTGTCCTGCTCTAGTCTGGTGGCCTTGACCTTTATTCTGCGGTGCTGATGCCAACCCATGAGCCAGCTTGCTTGAAAATTCCAACAGGCAGCTTCAAACTGTTCCAAGCTGCCCTTTCCCTTGGGATGGGCTTTCTGTAAACTCCTTGTTGCTTGCTTTCTTATTTATTTTTAAAACTTTCCTTTGCTCTTAATGCTTTTGTGAACTGTAGGCTGTTTTTTTGTGATTAAGATGTGTACTGTTTGTTTTTACTTCCTTATCTCTTCCCCAGAACTTACAGGGAGAGCTCTTTGGGGCCAGGACTTTTGTCCTGATTGTACCAAATTTCTGTTGGATGCTGCTGTGGGACAAGGCTTTACAGACAATACAGAAACACTGTCAATATGTAGATAATTTAGTAAGCAGCACTGTTCTTCAGTTTTATGAATAAATACTTAGCTTCTTTCCTCATAAATAGGAAAGCATTCAAAATCCTGTTTTTATGGGGGAATGTTGGTGGATTCTTTTTTTTTTGTGCATCTGATGGCACAAATGTGTTGCTGGAGTAGACAGTAAGGTGAATGTTTACCTCTGAAAGGAAATCTGGTTTTGTCTTCAGTGTCATAATTAGCATGTGTGTATCCCTGCAAATTCTGGTAACAGTATTGCAAACTTCTTTTATATACTTGTATTTCTGAAACATGGCTCAAACAACTTCAAGATGGAAAAGAAACAAACAATTATTCATTATTCAAACTAAATTACACTGTAATTCACTGTAATAGGTGAGGTTTTGACTCTTGAGAGCATTTTTTTAATGTGGCACCATCTGAAGTATCAGTCTCAGGATCTGTCACAATGATATCATAGCAATGAAACAAGTATAAAGTAATATATATACTGTTATATACTGTTAAATTGGGAGTGGGAAGAGAAGCTGTTTTCACTTCTGCATATTTACCTTGAATTTTGAGAGCGCTGCACTGGAAATCAGGAGTTTTCTATACATGTGTCTTATCTATCTGAACAAAAGGTAGATATTTATTAACTTGCACATAGTTAAGATAATGACTTTTTAATATTTCATATTGCACTTTGAGTTTGATGGAGACTGAATTGAATACCTTAAACTCCATCATGCCTTTTCTTACATAGCATTAATATTCACATTAGTACTTCTAAGCATATGTACTAGTAGTCTCCCAACCAATTCTAGAAACCAGTAGTTGAGGATTTTTTAATCTTTTGACTAAATACTTTCAAACAAGTTGTTTCTTGTGAAAATAGCTTTGTAACCTGGAACAAGATGTCCTGCCTTTCTTTCTCTTTTAAAGGTGTTTTACCTCTGCAGTCATCATCTTTTTATGGTAGTCGGTCCTCTTCAAAAGAGTACTCCACTGGCAGTTCCACCCTGGACAGGTAGGGCTGATTCACTAGAATGAACTGTAAATAGCAGTTGTTTCACAGGAATTCAGCTCTTCAGTTTCCTGTGTGTTGATCACATGGTGCTTAGATGCATAACATGCTGGGGTTTGTTGTTTTGGTATTTTTTCCTCTCCTCCAGGAGCACAGTCTGGTTCTTTAGTGTATCTTCCACTGCCCTGCTTACATCTACAAACTCTAGTTACTGCTTGCTATAGAAAGACTTGATAAAATCACTCAAGTCTGTTACAGTTACTGTGAATGACTCTAGGTGGTTCAAATTCCATAGAAACTCTGCAGTTTAAGACTGAACCCTTGCTTCATTTTTCCCAAGTACATAAATGGCACACAATTCTTTATTTTAATAACAGTATTTTAGCAAATACTAAATCCTTATGAGTTTGGGATTCTTCTTTGTCAGGTGCCGTGCAGTCAGACTCGTGGTCTCCTCCCTAGATAGATGAGATACAAGATCAAGGGAGAAAAGAAGCATTGTCCATGTTTAAATGTTACGAATTGAGGTCCATAGTGATTAGGTTACAAGAACAAGAGACTGAAAATGAAGACTGGCCTAGATGTGAATTCTAAGCATATCTTGGGTGCTTTTCACTGTGATACATTCCAGTTATATTGTGTGGGTTTACCAGTCCTTGACTTCTGTAGTGCTGCAATTCCAGTGTCATGGACTATACCTATAAGACAGAACATTACAAATCTTAGCCTTCTTGTACTTTTATATTTCTAGGTCTAGTGTATCCAGCCAGACCTCCTCAGCCAAAAGAAGCCTGGGATTCCTTTCTCAGCCTGCCCCTCTTTCTGTTAAAAAAATGAGATCTAATCAAGATTACACAGGATGGAACAAACCCCGAGTGCCCCTTTCCACCCATCCTCAACAACAGCTGCAAGGGTAAATTTAATTTTCTTTATCTAGCATGCCTACTTTGATCATCAGAACATGCACATTCTTGTTATAATTATTTAATTTAAAAAAATAATCCTGAAATTCATGAACACTGAGGTAGGGAACACTTTTTTTAGTTCGGATGATATGTATTCCTGAATTTGCTTCCTGGGAGTTTCAGAGACATTTCAGGTAATTCATGTTTCTTTAATGAGGATTAATTTCTCTGTCTTTATGTGTGTGTGTGTGTATATATATGTGTGCATTTTTTAAAAGTTTGATTGTAGAAATGCATGGGTGCCTTCCTGATAAATGCCTCCTCCCATGAGTTTTCAGTTTAGGCTGAAAGGGAAACAGCTCCAGTAAGAAACTCTGTGGGGAGTTGTTTGGGTGAATATCCTGTGTGTTAGTAGAGCTGTGTTTAGAGACACAAAATATTCAAATTTTTTTAATTGTGTTTTTTTTCAGGTTTTCAAACTTGGGAAACACCTGCTATATGAATGCCATTCTACAGTCTTTGTTTTCAATTCAGTCTTTTGCTAATGATTTACTCAAACAGGGTATCCCATGGAAAAAAATTCCACTCAATGCACTTATCAGGTAAAATTCACTTTCTGTGTAATTCACTCCTTCATTGTTGAGAAACTGGTTTGGTAATACTGAAGCATCTTTGTAGAGGGTCATTTGCCTGTATAGATAAAAAAAATCCTAGAGCTCTCTGTATTTTGGAGCTGTATTTTGAAATAAGAAATTGGTTCTTAAAACTTATAATACTGAGTTACAGGCATTCTTTTACTGTATTTCTAGGGCAGAGTGAAATGCTTCAGAAAAAAAATGTAAGAAATTGCAAAATAAGTTAGATACAGAAAAATTTCTTTTAAAAACTTTGCCAGGTAGAGTTTAAGCTGATCGCTAACTTCACCTGATATGTGGGGGCTTATGCCTTTTGTTTAGTAGCTGTGGAAAGTGTTCAAGTTTTGCATCTTTTGTATCTTTCTCTAAATTCAGCCATTTGGGATTTTTATTTTTCTTTCTCTCATGCACCTTGTTTCTTTTCTGTCACTAAATAAGATGCAGGATCAGAACCATTTGTGTTTCTGTTTCATCATTTTTTATATCTTTTGTGATGATTTTCCATTTTTGGTGTGTCATCTTGAACTCTTTCTACACTACTTGGGATCAGAGGTTGTTCCATGTGCTTCTTGAAATGTCCTTTCTCTAATTTTTATAGAAAGACCTCTGAAGGTTGTGCTCCATATACCTAATGGGCAGTGTGTGATCCTGTACAAGTCAGAGTTGATACTCAAAGCATCTACTTTGTCTTCTCTTGGTTTGGCTATATCATCTAACCTGGTGATTGTTTTTCTGGTTGATCAGTGGTTGCTTATCAACTGTGCTGTGGTTTCCTAACATGCTTCACTGAGCAGCTGTAGAGGGCTAGGACAGCATTCACTGTTCTTGGAGATCAGCAGAGTAGCAGAAACTTGTCAAGCTGCAGTAAACTGATCAGATTCTTGGGGTAACTGAGTATTAGTTGCTGGGTTTGGGATGCAAGGGGATTATTCAGGTTTTCCCTGTCTTTGGGTTGGGGGTTTTTTGTGTCATGGAATGTGACATCTTCCTTTCACCTTCCTATGTATGAAGCATGACTGAAACTTGTGCTGGGAATATATTTGGTGTGTATGTCCTGTGAAATTGTAAAGCAGTTGTAAAAGATAACTAGATTGCAGTACCTGAGAGGCACAGGTAAAGTTAATTTCAAAAGTTTTGTAGCACAGCTAACAGAAGCACAAGCTTGAACCAAGGAACTCCTTATGGCTCTTTTTGCTACAGCTTTTTTCTCTGTTATAATGTTTTTGCTGCTGAAAGAAGTAAGGCTTGAAAATGAGTGAAAGTTTAAAAATAAAGCATAAATAGAAACCATTCTGACCATTCAAGTTGAAATGAGTGATTTTGTATTGCTTATTTTGGTACTGTGTGATATCATACCTCCTTTCAGTACAAGTGTTTTCAAAAAGCATAATGGGGTTTTTTTTCTCACTGTAAAAGAGCAGAAATAATTTTTTAGAGCTTTATAAGGCTTTTCTCTTTACCTTAAAAGATTATGGATTGTTTTTTTTTTCATTTGAGTGCTGTTTGATGATGGCCTCAAATGAGATCTCAAAATACTTGAAGTGGAAAAGGTTAATTATATGTGGGATATTTTCATACAGAGCCCCTGAACCACTTATCACAGGAGAGAGGCTTTTAGGAACTCTTAAAGTAAGGTATCATGAGTTCTATTATGTTTCTCTAAAGTCCTGGAAAATCAACCAGCATTTCATTGCCTTGACTTCTGCAGACGTTTTGCCCATCTGCTTGCTAAAAAGGATGTCTGCAGCCCTGAGGTTAAGAAAGAGCTTCTCAAGAAGGTGAAAAGTGCCATTTCAGCTACTGCAGAGAGATTTTCAGGGTACATGCAGAATGTAAGTATCATTGTCTGGAAACAGTTATGTGTAATTTGTTTAGTGTTTGGACTGCACTGAACATCTGTCAAGTTTCAGCTGTGTTTGAGAGTGACTTCTTGTTGAATGGCAGTGATTGTTAGAGCAGAACTGCCTCAGTATTACCGAATGCAGTGAGCTAAACATAATTTCCCCAGTCTGTGTGTGTTTGAGAAAAATACTGAATGAAGTTGTACAAAGCCATTTCATTGCATTTGCCCTGTTTCTAGGATGCACATGAGTTCTTGAGCCAGTGTCTGGATCAGCTGAAGGAAGACATGGAAAAGTTAAACAAAACTTGGAAGAGTGAACCAGTCCCTAATGAGGATAATTCACCAGGACGTGCTTCTGATGACCTCTCAGCCACCAAAGTTTATACATGTCCTGTTATCAGTAACTTAGAGTTTGAAGTTCAGCATTCTATCATTTGCAAAATGTAAGTGTGCTTGACAGCTTTTTCTTTACAATTACCTTAAAAGACTAGGAAGCGTTCTCATCTCATGTGACTTCATCTGCAGGTTGTAACCAGCACTAAGATCTGTGTTTTATCCAAAGCTAGATATTTTGAAAAATACTCTCTCGTCTAGAAATGTTGTAAACCTCACAGCACATGGTCTGCTGCTGCAGACCTTCTTTAAACAGTTTCATACCACCTAGTTCTTCATTGCATGCCTAATGGAAAGCCTTTGTGCTTTGCTCTTTGTGTACCAATTGTATGGGAATAGAAAGAAAAGAGGGTTTCAGCCAAGTAATTTTTCTTCTTAAAAAAAAAAGGAAAGAGAGGAAGCTATGTTTTTAATTTGATCTTTCTAAGGGCTTCCAGGGAATGGCATTTTCTTCTGTCTCTCTCGGAGAAAAAGATTGTTTGGGCATTCATTTTGTATGGGCTGTGCAACAGATTTCCATATGGGAATGTTTCATTCCACAGAATTTGCATGAACACTGATATTTGGGAATAATTGTTTGTGTATGTTTAATTAGTTCTGCAGAGCAATTAAAAGTAAAGTGCATCCAGGTAATAATTATGGAAGAAAAATGATTGTAGTAGGGGTATTTTTTCCTAAGAAAAATGAAATGTAAGAAAAATTAAGGGGTTTTGTTGGTTTTGGTTTTTTAGATGGACTCCACTCTTTTGTTTCTAAGAACAGTTTGAAAATATTTCTAGCACTTCCCTTCTGCTAGACCGGGCTGGGCTTCTTTTCTCTAAGAATACTGAATGAAGACATGTTCAGCTATAGCAGTCACTTTGATTTCCTGTATACCTGATGATTTGCCTCTCCAAACCAATCTGTGCATTTTTGTTCTTACCTTTACACAAATGTTTCAACTTCTAAAGCATCAAAAAGAAGTTGCAAGATCCAACTTTGTCCTGAGCATCAAACAGTTCCATTTTGATGAGTAAAAATAGGATGATCAAGAAGTATGTGCTTACTGGGAAGTCACTCTACCCTAAAACATGCAAGTGTTCATTAATTTAAAGTTTATTTTTCATCAGACTTGTACAAGCATGTTTCTTTTCTAGGTGTGGTGAAACAGTCACTAAACGAGAACAGTTTAATGACCTCTCCATTGACCTTCCTCGAAGGAAAAAATTCCTTCCTTCCCGATCAATCCAGGATTCTCTCGACCTCTTTTTTCGGGTATGTCCTTTGAGGGGATTTTGCTATGCATTGTGGTGTGTGTGTAGGTTATGTACCATATGGAAATTCTGACTGTACAGCTGATCATTAGTTTCTGTGACAGCAGTTTGCAGGCTTGTGAGATAACATAGCACTTTTTGCAGGTTTGTCCCTTAATAGCATATGGAAGTTTGTATTGTAAAATGCTGTGCAGAAATTAACTGATGTAAAATAAGTAAACTTCCGAATTTTGGGATGAAAGAGTTGAAGTGTAAGCAAGTACAGAGGAGAGAAGGGAGGCTGTCAGATTGGGATAATCACTCTGGAATTGCTACCTCTCCTGGGCTAAGATGCTTCAACAGGTTGTGTGAAGACCTTAGTCAGCATGGAGGAAAAAGGTCATGCGGGTATAATAATTTTTAAAAATAGCTGTAATATCTGGATGCTTACTTTGTAAGTAGAGCTTCAAGGTGAAGCTTCTGAAAACTAAAAATGAGCCATACATCTGTGAATTGATGTTGTATTTTGTCATATCTTGGAATAAACCTTTTCCTTCCTCTCTGCATAGATAGTACTTTAAACAGAGAGAATAACTGACATGCTTTTTCTTCTAAAAACTGGTGGAGGTCTTACAATTTAAAAAATTCCTAAAATTGTAATGTTGTAATTTGGCTTCACTTAAGGCTGTAGGAATGTTTGATGGGCAAGTTATGTAATGTCAGGAATGGGATGCTTTCCCTTTTGATGTCTGTTCAGAACTCTACTCTCATGTACCATAACCTTGCTAAGTCTAGGTGAGGATAGCTTTTGAGGAAGAAAGCAAAGGTTTTGAACAAGAGGGAGGAAATTTCATGGCACCATCCTCCACCATAAAAAAACCCCAAACAAATCCTGTATATCTAAAAAATAGATACAAACAACAAATCCTGTATATACAAATCTGTATGGGACAGAAAACTTAACCTCACAAGATTGTCCCCACCCTTTGGAAGCTAATTTGTGTCATAATGGTGGCTAATTCTCTGGTCTCCAGTAGACTTATAGGAAGAATTCCACCTGTATTAGTGGGTATGATGTCAAATGTTAAGGTCTGTTTGTTGTCCTCTTATTAAATGCCCTCTTACTAGGTCAAGTTGAAGGTGATTATAATTTTAAGTGGTTACTGCTGTTTTGAAGAGTTTGTGACAGATGTGACATATTTTTGGTTGAGATCTATTTGATTTCTCTTTTGTTCCACATTTCTCTGCTCCCTTAAACAGGCAGAGGAGATTGAGTATTCCTGTGAGAAGTGCAATGGAAAGTCTGCTGTTGTCACACACAAGTTCAACAGGCTTCCCAGGTAAATGGTGACATCTGTTCCTCTCTTTCCTGGAAGTATATGTTACAAAAGTGCAAGCAAAAATCCCTTGAAGAGTAAAGCTGAGAAAATGAGCAGGGAAGTGTGGACAATGTGTGAGAGAGGTGCACCTGCAGTGAGTCTTCATGCTGTTCCTGTTTCACTATACACAAAGCCCTTGGAAACACTCAGCAGTACTTGTTTCTTCTTCCCTATCACTACACAAGGAGAACTGAGTTTTCCCCTTCCCCTTTTCTTGGGCTGTTTGGGATGCGAACAAAGCAGATACAGTAAATATATTCTGGAATTTTAATATTGCACAAGTTGAGTGATGAACAGGGACATAATTACCTGTGTCTTGCAGATAAGAGGTGGTCAGCATTTGCCTTCCACCCCAAAGTAATAATCTGGTTTGGTCAGGTGAATGCCTTTGGAAATAAAGACTTAACTTGAATTTTGAATAGGTTTTCTTTGACTTCTGTCTTGAGATTAAACATTTGTCCTTCCCTCATCTCTCTCAGAGTCCTGATTCTTCATCTGAAACGATACAGCTTCAATGTAGCATTGTCTCTCAATCATAAAGTGGGGCAGCAGGTGGTTATTCCAAGATACCTAACCCTGCTTTCCCACTGTACGGAAAGCACCAGGCTGCCACTGACGCTGGGATGGAGCGTCCATTCTGCCATGTAAGTGTACAGCTTTGGTCCCTGCTGAGTTAATCATGTATGCCACAAGGTAGGCACTTGTCAGATCTCCTCCAGAGGATGTCTAGGCAAGGAAACGTTACAATTATGCGGCTTCAGATGTGTGCTGCTAGTTTGTAATGCTGCTGTCATAAGAATATGTTTGGAAAGGAAGCATGATAGAAACAGTAGGAAGAGATGGTTGGGTGTTATCTAGGGAATATTTGGTAAGATAATACTCTTCACTGTCCTTGAAAATCACTTTATATTCTTTTTAAGAGCACTTCTGTTAGTAATTTTTAAAATGTAGGCCTCTCAGTCCAAAGTAATCTAGATTACCTTTCCCTTCAGAGCACTCTAACTCTTAACTTAGAAGACAAAATATTCTACCTTTTTCTGCTAATTTCCACTTGCACCTCCTGTGCTGTCATTCATTTTTCATTGTCTTTCCTGTGCCACTGTAATATCTGAGCACTTTACATGCTGAAAATACTCTGTTCTTTTCCCTATGACTGTTATTTTTGTACAGCTGCCTGACCTGAGACACAGAGACTAAATGTGCCAGCTGTCACACAGGAAGCATGTGACAGAATAAGGAACAAGAAGCCCTTAGGTGTCTTGCAGCCTCTGCTGAGTAGCCAGGGTATCCATAGTGAGCTAGGACACATCTGGTGCAGATGTTCAGCAGTGTGGCAGGTGTTGTGCCAAATGTTTAGTGGTGTTTTGGGATGTAAGTGGGTGTTTCCCATGAATTCGTTTTAACAGTAGAAATCTCAAACACGACAAACAGTTTATGCTAGCCAGAGCAGCAATACTTGAAAATAGGTTGCAAATAGCTTTACAATGTCTGTGGAGTTTTTTTCAGTCATGGAAAGCATTGTGATTGACCAGGAAGTGGAAGGGGAGCTAGGCTGGAGAGAAGCAGCCCTGGTTTAGGGACAAGATTAGAAAAGATTTCTGCAGTGGGTGCCATCTCTTTGATAGATGTGTAGTGATAGTGATGGACTTTGAGGAGCCCTTGAAAGGATTAAATGGAGCAGGAAGTTGGTTCAGAGGAATCTAGGTAAGGCAGAAGAAATTAAGATGTGGGATATGACAGAAAACAGGCTCATCCAGACAACAGCAGGAGACTGTGGTTTGGGAGCAGGAACTCAAGTGTTGGTGGGAATAAAATATAAAGGAAAGAGTTGTCTTGACATGGGAGCCAAGAGCCTTTAATTTATGAGCTGGTCCCTAAGGGTGCATCGCCAAGAAGTGAATCAAGTTTAAAGGATTATGCATGGTTTTGAACAACTGTTGTTTATTTATAGTGTGATGAAGTTATTACTGTAAATCTAAGCAATTAGCAAGTACATAAAGGTATTCTGCTTGTTCTTTTGGTCATGGATTTGCATGCATAGCAGACAAGTAAACACTGATTTTTTAAAGACTGTAGCTACTGCAATAAATATTTTACTCTTTTAATAGTTCCCGTCCATTGAAAGCCTCCCAAATGGTGAATTCCTGTACTGTAAGCACTTCCACACCTTGTAGGTGAGTTATAGCTCTGAAATGTCCATGTTCAGTGGCTTGGGGTTATGTGGCATAGTTTCTAAGGTATTTTTTGGTTTTCTAGTTCTTTTCTCATTTTTGTGTTGTAAATTATTTCAGCTACTGTCTTTTTTCATATCTGAGTTTTATTGGTGTTACATGGTAGCTGAAATTAACATCAGTGGTGCAATTTACCTCGTTTAAGAAGCAAAATGTTTTCTACTTCTGCAATCTAGCTCTTTGTTCTGACTATGGAGCCAAAATGGATTTTTTGGGAACCAGGTGATTGATTCCTTAAGTTTATTTGCAAGGATGAGACAGACAGTTTTTTATTTGGTGAAAAACGTGATATCACATTGGGATGGTTTTGCATGGAGGGATGCTTAAAGACCAGATTTACTAAATAAAACAGAAATTGTGACTTCCCCAGACTCTGTCTTCTGTTCTGAAAAAGCAAGAATTTATCTTAATGGAAGAGCAAACAGGAAACATGAAAAACTGGTGCATTTTTGTACTTTTTACATGGGGGTAATGTTGTTAGAAATCCTATATCCAACTTAAAAAAAGTCAAATGATTTATGCCAAATTCTATGTGTTAATGTGGCCTTGTCTCAAATGAGTTCAGGCTGGGGTTGCAAGGTAATAAAGTGCAGAATCCTTGGTCTTAAAAGCAAGAGCCACACACTTCGTTACTTTAATGTTGTAAGCCATTATTGCAGGCTTCAAGTAAGTATGTCAGTTAACCCAGTAAAATAAAGCTTTTCTGAGAACTTTGACTGCCATATTAATAAATTGTCATTTTCAGTTGCTGCAGTTTGTTCCCCAGTTGAACAGTGTGAAAGCACTGCTTCAACAGTTACTTTGAGATGTGTTTGTACAATGCCACAATGCTGTCAAGTTATAAAGGCATGTTTTTAATTCACAGAAAATACACTTTCAAGTCAAAGAGCTCTGCAGCACTCTATGTAGATTCTGACAGCGATGATGAGCCATTGAAACGCTCTGTTGCCCATAGCCAAAGGTTGTGCAACATACAGAGCAGAGATCAACAGCAACTGCAAGAAGAGCCAGAAAAGGTAAGGGAAAAACCCACAAACTTTCATATACTAGATCCTGTATGTGCTCATGTCTGCTGTGTGCTTTTTTTAGCATAAACTGAGTGAAATTTATGTCAGATGAGGTTTTTTCCTCCTAATTAGCACTGCAATGCCAGAAGGGAGTGCTTTGCTAATTGACCTCTCTCAGTTGTCTTGGGTTCCCACTGGGAACAGAAGTAATTGCATTGCAATTGAACTTGAGTTTTCAGGTTATGTATACCAGCTGCTTAGCAGTTTGGTCAGTCCTTTGGGTAACTTCCACTAATAATGTTCCTGGGCTGAAGTATAATGTGCTGTCAATAATAAAAGTATGCAGTAAAGCCCTTGATTAAATTAGGTTCAGTACAAGTTGGGCTAAGCAAAATACTCAGTTGAGAAAATTTCATGTGCATCCAATCTGTGTCCTCTTTGAAGTGTGGCTTTTAAAATGCTTTAGAATCTGAAGCTAACAGTCTTTGGAGGTGGACACACGGATATGTGAAGAGACCAAGTTCATTGGTGTAATGGCACAGTTGATTTCAAATTGCCTTTGAGCTTTTCCTTGTGACTAGTGTTAATGCTGCCAAGATATTTTTTTTGCCTCTGTCAGGGCAGTGTATTAGCAGGTGGATGAGTTGTGTGGGAAGAAATGATGACCCAGAAGGGAATAGAAGCAGCTTAGAGGATTATCTCACAGTACCACTTTCTTCTGTTAGGAGTGCTGCAGGCCTAGTGCTTAGGACGCTTCTTGCATCTCTACTTCTATAATGCTTTTGCTTCACTAAAGTTTTTGACAGTGCTCATAGGGTTATTTTAATCAAGCAGGGAATTGTGGCCTTGATATGGTATTAAGGGACAGGTACAAATCTGGTTGAATAGCAGTAGGTAACAAGAGGAAGATAAATACATTTTCTGATGTGTTGTGAAAATCAAACCAAGGGAGGATCCTGACCCAGTATTTACTAAGTGACAGATACTGAGTATTAAATTTTTAAAAGATCCAGAGCTGGGAAGAGCTGCCAGTTTGATGAAGCTCAGATCTACAGATAAGAATGATCTTGGAAAATCTGAGAAATTGCATAAAAATAGGAGAGGTTATTCAGTAGGAACAGGCTGAAGGTGCTAATCTTATCAGGATTAATCTACTATAAACATGGATGGGAACAACTGGGGGAAGCAGTGGGCCTTCAGAAAGGGCATGAAAGGTGATGGTCAATCACAAGGTCAAGCAGGTTGAAAGTAGAAGTATCTAGACAGAACCATAGCCTATATACACACTGTGTGAAGTAACCCTCCTTTTTTCCTCAGAATTGAGCTTTAGCTGGAGTTCTGTATCCATCTTTGGGCTCTGGACTGAAAAGGGTTGTAGATTAACTGGAGAGGGGCCAGAGGAGAGGAACATGAATGGTCAGAGGTCTAGCAAGGAAGATTTTGAGAGAAAGAGCAGGCAAGTAGTCTTCAGTTTGACCTTTAGTTCAAACAAAAATGTAAGCCAGACTTGTGTCTTCAAGGAAGGGGAAGAAGTTAATAGAAACACTTGAGCTGTTTTCTGTGCCTGTGGTGGCTAGAACAAGAAGTAATAGACTAAATTACAGACAGTGATTTTTAGATTAAATATTAGGGAACACTTCCTGATATGGTCAGGATATGTAGGGATGGAATGGATTACTGTGGGAAAACACAGAAAACCTTTTGCTGAAGGTCTCGCAACTGCTGTCCTGCATGCCACACCTAATGCCTGGCTGCAGCTGGGGGAAGGAAACAAGCTTCTCTTTGAAATCCCTCTCACATACAGAAAAGGTATTTCAAACTGTCCTAACTGATTCTTCCTGGAGTTTTGTTTGTGAGGAAGAGCAGGTAGTTTCTACTGCATAAGCCCTATAAGTGCAGAAATTGTGGGAATAAAGCATACTAATTTGAATAACAGGTTAATTACAGGCTTTACAGCTTGTTGTGGGAAAAAGACACTGGTGGTGATGATTCCACGTAAATGATTTTATTCTGTGGCCATGCATATTGGCCACTTCTCAACCACAGGCCTGCCCAGCCGTCTGTTACCATTAACAAGGTTCTCTGACCTCAGTGTTGTCCTGGGAGACCTGGCCCTGGTTTTTGGAAGTAGCAACACTGTTGCTGCACCATTTCTCTTGGTGTGATTCTCAAAACAGCTGTGGTTGGGGTTGCATTAAGGGCTTGGGTGGTCACTTTGTCTGGCCAGTACATCCTTTGCCAGGCACTCCTTCCAAAATGTCCTTGCCATGGGGGAGAGCAGCTGGAATAGCATCTGTACATGGCACTGGGTGGTAGGGGCAAATAGCAGTTATCCAGCTAAACAGGGCAGAACTGCAATTCCTGTGATCTCTGCTTCTGCAGATGAAGTAGTATTTGAAGGACTTCTTAAAAATGCTTACTTAAAGCAGCCTGTCTTAGAGCCTAAGCTATTTAAAATCTATGCAAATAATGTCTAGTAGAAAAGTGGTATTCAAATAATGCACAGATGCTGCCAAGTCTTTAAAGTCCAGCCACTGAATTAGTGCTAGTTGTTGGCAGAGAGCCTGGAACTAGGGTTTGCTGAAGAGCTAAACCAGTTTTGATGTTGGTAGCCTACAGGTGCAGAGAGAGAAATCAGAAAGCTTAAAAAGCAGGTACTCTTCTTTACTTACTCAGTGCATAAATAGCTGTGAGGAGAGAGGTTTAAATTTGTCACTTCCAATTCTTGGAGGGCAGCATGTCTAGAACAAGCAGTTCAGTTGGCTAATTCATTTGCTAATCTTGTTTGATAAGGCAGTTTTAATACAAAATGCATGCTGTGTTTGAGTAAAAAGCAGCAGTAAAAATGTAATGTTGTTCATTTTAACGAAGTTCTGGGATCCATCCTAATGCAGTTTGGAATAAGACCGGGAAAAGTGCATTTTTATAGAAACTATCTTACCCCATTTTTAACATAATGTAGGAAAAGAAATTCTAAGCATATGATAAATAGTGTAATTGTGTAAACATGAATACATGGAGGTTAACCTCCTGATTAACTGTTGATATCAAAATGACTGAAATTACTGTATTATTTGCAAATCACAGTGGTGTAGGAGTTGATGAGCATCAGTTTTAGGAAAATTAACTATAAAAAGAAAAATTGAGATTAAGACAAAGGTTTTTTTTCTTTTCTCCAGTTGAAATTCTCTTCTCCTTGGGAAAGAATAATTTCCCCTTTCCCTGTTTAACTGTTTTCTTACTTGGTTTGCAAGTCTTGCCCTCCTCCCTCTACTCACATCAAGACTTCATATGGCAAATCTGCACCATGAAACCTAATTTTAATTGCTCTTCATTACCAGCTCAATTTCAGTTTCTATTCTTCCATCCCTATCTTTGACTTCAGTTATTCTCACGTTGGTGCTTCATCCTTTGTTAACAAACTTGCATTTTCCCTGTTTGTATCTCAGTGTTGACTTGCCAGGGGCTCGAGAATTCATCAGAACCTAAAGGGGAAACATGTTTTGAGGGAAAGGAAAGGAGAAGGGAAGAGTTATCTTGTGTATGTTAATCCACAAGGCCTGTAAAAACTAGTTGTAGTGTGTATTTAAATACTTTTCCATGGAGTAAGTGTAGCTACAAAGGCTGTCTCTCCATTGGGTCTCATGTAACTATGTTGCATGTTGACAGTGCCAAGCTCCCACTCCCTGGGGTTAATAAAAATAAATCTCCACGGAAATGTAAAACTGATGTTATATACCTGTTTATTCAAACACTTAATCATAACTCCATTTATCTCTAGGGTTCAAAAAGAAGTAAAATGGAGGGTGATAAACCTGAGCTGGGTAATGCTGGTTTTGATGGGATGAGTGAAGATGAGCTGCTAGCAGCTGTTTTAGAGATTAGCAAAAGGGAAGCTTCTCTGTCTCTGAGCCATGATGAAGATAAGCCCACAAGCAGCCCAGACACTGGTTTTGGAGATGATGAAATTCAGGAATTGCCAGAAAACCTGGAATCTATGGAGATGGAAAAACCCAAAACAGTATTAGACTCAGGTAAGGCAAAGTAACCATCTTAACTGGACTCTAGTGGGGTAAAGCAGGTGACTGATAACATCAGGCTGGTAATGGCTGGTGGTAGGAACTGGATGCAAGTGCACTGCTGAAACTGCCTGACTTGCTCATTGTTTCAGGAATTTAAGCTTCATAATTTTCCTGTGTATAAAGCATTTAATTCATCAAACTGTGAAAATGTATTTTCTTGTATGTCTGTCATCTCCACAATTCAAAGTTAATTTCCATTTTTTTCCCTCTCTTGATTAACACACGCTTCCACAGGTTCCTGTGCCAGACAATTCAATTTCCTAATATTTGGCCATTTGTAGAACTGACTCTTCCATAAACAGAAAGTATTTTCATTTCTGTAGCTGTTGTAGTTTGGGCAGCACAGTAGCAATGTTCACATGGCATAAGACTAGAATGCTTTCAATAAATGCAGATATTTTCTAACTAGTTACTGATGAATTTAAATATATCTCTGTGGTTTTTTCTAAAGCTTTTTATGTGAGAGTAGACTTGTAAGCTTAAGAGACTCAAGTGAATTATGGCCTCTGACAGACATGGTTAAGTACAAGGAGGAGCCTGTGTGATCTCAGTGTGGGGAAGTTGAGTCTTTCTTTAGCCAGCTGAAGGAAATACAAGTGGTTTATCATTTATTGTGTGCTACGTACGTGCTTTCAGTCAGGTTTTTAATTGCACAAGCATGGAAAAAGATAGCAATATGCTCCTGTCCTCTAAGAGCCAGGAGGTTAATTAATAACAGAATACCCCACTGTTACCAAAAATGACACATGTTTCAGTGGACAGCTGTTGACAGCCCTGATGGTGGAAGGCAGTGTATAAAAGTAACACTATGTGTATGATCAGCCCTCTTTGTGCCCTCCTTTTTATACAGTAATGTTGCTTATGAAAGAGTTGTGATAGAATGTGGCCACATTTCTGTCTAGGTTTTCTTTGGAAAGTACAATGTAATTATTTGAAGGCTCTTTTGTGACTCTTAAGCAAAAAGTATGTGTTCAATATAAGTTCTTTATTTCTTCTTATATTGGAAGTTTTCAAAGGTCATGTAACAAATTCTGGGGGTTTTTTTAATCTTAAAAGTATTAGGCTGATGGATTATGGTTCTGGTGCTGTTGGTCTTTTGTTTAAGGTTTAACAGATAGCGAGACTGCTGTGTGTTACCCTTGTTAATAACTAATCAGATACTGAAGTTTCACATGGTGCTGCCTGATAGCTGTTGGAGCAGGTCCTGACACTTTCTTAGTTGGAAGCAAGAATCAAAATGTCCTGCAGTTGCACATGTATGCAGCAATTGAGTGAATGTTCATTTCAGATGTTTCATAATGCACTTTTGCCATAGTGTTTACTGCAAAGGTGAACTAAAAAGTTATAATCTTCATGCTTCTTTAAAGTTGTACATAGTGTTCACAAGATTGAGGCTCTTAGCTGAAGCAAAAGATAGCACATTTAAACAGTGCTTGAGATTTGTGCTTTTTTCATCTTGCATTTGGTTTGACTTTTATTGTGGCTTCATCTATAGTACTCTGAGGTATAATGCAATGCAAATTTTTATAATCCATGGTTTCTTATGGAAAAATTCAGATGTCAGCTTCGTGGCTACAGAAACCTAGTGGTGTGTGGCTTCTGTAGTTAAACTTGCTGTTTCTGAGTGCACATAAAAGGCTAAGAAGAGAACAGGTTCAGGGATTAATCAAATGGTTCACTGTGCAGCAGTTAAAATGAGTGTAAGACTGTGCTTAGGAGCTTTTTCCATTTAACTTGTGCGGGTGTTTTATGGTGGGGCGAGCTCCCTGTCAATAGATGTCACTATGCTGCAAGGATTGTGGTGATTTAAAGATGGCTTGGCTGGTAACAAACAAGACCCAGTAAAGTATAAACTGTACTTTGTAATTCTTCAGGTCCTGCCAATTTCACTGAGATAACTAAAGATTTTGATGAGAATAAGGAAAACAAAACTCCAGAAGGCTCCCAAGGGGAGGTTGACTGGCTGCAGCAGTATGACATGGAGAGAGAGAGGGAAGAACAAGAACTTCAGCAGGCACTGGCTCAAAGCCTTCAAGAGCAAGTAAGAAATAGTTTGCTTCCTTAAGTTGTCTTTCCCAACACTGGAAACCTGAAAGCTAAAGGAAAAGCTTGCATTCAGGCAGTAACTGCAAAGGAATTATTCTGCTTTTTTTGAGATAACCAGATGGAAAAAGGGGTTGGGTATCTTCTAACTCCAGTGTCATTAGAGTGATGATACTGGATACATCTGGGCAGATTTTGTATGTGCTTTGAAAACTGCATCGCATCACAGACCCACAGATTTCTCAGAGCTCTCCATGCACTTTTGTGCCCTGGTTTGTCATATTTTATTAAAAACTATGATAACCTCAACTAAACTATTCCTCTCCAACATCAAGATCCCAGTCCACCTTTAGCTTCTCTGGCAGTTGTTTCTTGCAGTGTGTCCTGTCAAGACTCAGTGAAAGAGGCAGGTTTCAAAGCCAAGGCTAAGAATATTCGCCCATGTCAGGTCAGGCTAAAGATGTCCTAGGTGTGTTTCTGATGCTAGCAAGTAGGGGATGCATAGTGAAGAATACAGGAACTCAGCATTTATGGGATCCTTCCCTGTTAGTAAAGTGGAAGAAAGATCCCAAATAATTTAATTGAAAACAAGTCCTTTAAATTAGGTTTGGGAAGAATGGGGTTCTTGGGTTGTGTGCGAACTCTCTGTATTCCACTTGAATTGCAAGACCTGTAACTGATTTCTACAAGTTTTACCAAGCAGCAGAGAATAAAGCAAGCACTTAGCCAGGTCTTCCTTTAAATAGGTGCCCTTGTCTGCTCTCTATTAATACCAAAGCTGTCATGGTTTTCCTTATGAGATGTGATGTTTCCATGGCTCTTGGTTTTTTTTCTCTCCCATTACTCATTATGAGGCGCTGGTTGGTATGTTCCATGCCAGATGTAGCTTTGATTCATCAATGCCGAGTAGTTTAACAAAGATTCCCAAATCCTTTAGAAGTAGTGTGATAAAAGGCCTCATGCTAATAATGTAAAACTGCCCTTTTAGTGTATTCTGCTACAGTTCTGAAGCAAAAATCTGCTATTCTAATGATTTGGGCATGGAAATGCAGTAGCTGTGGTTATCTTGATTTGAAATACATAGTTGAGGTGCTGCATTCAGGTGTGCTGAAGGCACTCAAACCCTAAATTAAGAAGCCAGCTCATTAAATATTATTGACTGGCTTGCTGTAGCTCTGGGCTTTCAAGAGTGGTGGGAGGAAGAGGGTCATATTATCCAAACATTAGAAGTGTTTGTTGACTTGAGGTTTCTTTGCTACTTGGTAATGGTAATATGTTTAATACCTGGTTTCTTTTTGCATCCTGCCTTTGTGGATTACACCTGTTACATAGAACCACTGGCTCCACTTTCAAATGGCTTAAAAATAACAAAATCTGTTAGGATTTAATGACCGTGTCCTCATCTGGCTTTGGTTAGAAGTAGACTAAATTTTGCAGAAGTGTGAGGAGCTTTGTGTGTAGGTGACAGCTTTCCTGAGCACAGGATTGCAAATTCATTCAGATGCTTTTCAAATTAATGATCCAGGGAAAGCATTTGGTTACTGGAGACTCGCTGTGCTGCATACCAAACTTCAGGAGCTTTGACAAGCCTTAATGAAGGTTTGTCCCAGGTTCTGTTGCACGGGAACATTGGACTCTTGGTGGTTGCAAACATTCCTTCACACGGAACCTTTAATTTACAATGTCAAGTTTGTTGTAGAAACCAGAGCAGCACAGTTTCAATGGAAAAAGAGCACCACAAGAATTTTAAACAGTGAAATGTCTCAATGAGCTAAGTTTTGTTCTCTCCCCATTAGGAGGCACGAGAACAGAAAGAGGATGATGACCTCAAACGAGCCACGGAATTAAGTCTACAAGGTGAAACTTATTTAAGTTCTTCCAGTATGTTGCTTTTGAGAGAAAATTGATATGTGTGTATGAGTGCAGCTCCTGACTGTCAGTAAGACAGCTGGGATTCATGTTCTTTTGGTGTGTGCTTTGTTGTGTTTGGCACTCAAGGTCAATTTTTCTTGTTCTTGGTTGTGAAAGCAAATGCCAGGAAAAACTTAAGCTGAAAAATTACTTACTTCAGTCACTTGAGTTTTTAGTTAGATATAGAGATATATAGAGATATATGTGTAAAATATTATAAGCAACACATATAATATACATTAATGCATAATATTAATTTAGAGAAAGCACAGTGGATCTTGAAACGTTACATTCCCAGCAAAGTCAGCATGCTAATGGCCCTAGTCAGAACATAAGAATTATTTGTTACTTGCATTGGTATTTTAGGGCTGATTAATGAATGCCCTAGCCTCTCCTGGAAAAATGAATTGGTGCTGTTTCCATCAGATACGGGATGGGAGGGGGACAGTTCTCACTGCAAGGTATAGCTGTTGGGGGTGAAGAAAGAAACCCAAAACACGCGATCTCTCTCCTCCAAATCCAGACAGTGCTGTAGACCTCCTCAGGCACTGTTTAACATTTGTGTGAAGCTGGCATGCAAGTGATTTCATACAATCTGGCAGAGCAAAGCATAACTGAGAGAAAATTCCTGCTCCAAAGAGGGTGAGGGAGGGATAATGAAGTATTGTGTTAAGATACTTGTAGTTGCTCAGGGCCTTTTAAAGGCCCTCAGTTGTTACTGGATGAACCTGTCAGCTCCTGAAGAGAAGTAAGTTGAATGCTTCTTGGGCATCCCTTGCCCTGAGCTCTGGCAGGCTAAGTGACCAGTCCTTCTTGGGTTTTCCTTGATTCATATCCAGGAAGAATTCAAGGCTAGAGGTCTTCCATCCCCTTGATTTGCAGTTGATTGGCTGAAACACAAGCATTTCCTTGCTACTTGTCTCATTTGTAAGATATCAGGGAGCAGTTGTTCAAGGAGATGAACATAATCTTGAATGCAGAGCTGGTTACATATGTCTTATGAAGGATCCCAGTGATGCCATAAGCAAAGAACCAGTAGTCATCCTGGCACCATTGATGAGGTGGCCTTTAGCAATTCCTGTGGCAGGTGCTTCATGCACAGACCTACCAAAGTGGCTGTGTTTCTAGGCTGTAGTCTACCCTACAGCCCAAATGAGTGTGGAAAGCAGCAGTAAAGAATTCCCAGTTAAGTAAGAGAGTCATCTATTAACTTCCCAAGAAGTTTATACTAATCCAGTGACTGATGATTTAACAGGACAAACAGTGTGAGAATCTCTTTGGCAAAACAACTCCATCACAGCTGGCGTGATGGTCTCTTGAAAACAGATGAGAAGAAATTCCTGAGCAGTGTCCTGTTATTCTCAACTTCTCATCCACCCGGGACTCCATAGCTTTAATTTAACTGGTGAAAGTGTAGCCACTTCTTCTAATGAGAACTGTACAAAATCTTAAATTACTTGGGTAGCTGCAGAACCCCGGGAAGTTTGGAACAGCATGTACAGGGAGCAGTGGTGCCTTCCGGCTCTTTACAGAAAGCTGCGTGCATTTTGCTCAGCCAAGCAAACTGGAAGTTCCTGTGGTGAGCAGCCTTCTTACCATTGAAAACAATGAAAAGATGCCTGCTGCCAGCAGTAGCATTTTGATGCCAGTTTTAATTCAAAAATGCACTTTGTTAATGCAACTTATAGTTAAAACTGTAATTCATAGCTTCTCGTTGCAGGAACTCGCAGTTCCCTGACCAGACTGGTCGTCTTCTTTTGCTGTCTGTCTTGTCTGCAGCCCATTGGTGCTCCAGAGCCAATTTGGTGTTAACTGCTTTTTTATCACCCAGCTGTCATTGCCATAGTTCCTTTTTAGAAAAGTATGAGTGAGATGGTGCTAAAATTAATTCCAAGATACTTAACTGTTGCTCTGACAAGTTGGAGATGGTCAGGAGCTTTTATTTGGAAATTCCAGTATCCCCTGTTTTCCTTGAAAATGAAGCTTGAAATTTTATTATGCCTGTTTATGTGGGTAGATGTACCTCAACCTGTTGTGAATTCCTATGTGGGTGTGGTCCACAGCTTCTCATGCAGTTATCATTGTTTCCTTGCTATCTAGAGTTTAACAGCTCTCTCCTGGACAGTGTTTGCTCTGATGAAGACTCTGGAAATGAGGATGTTCTAGACATGGAGTATTCAGAAGCTGAAGCAGAAGAACTGAAAAGAAATGCTGAGGTGTGATCCATGATTTCAAAAGCAAACTGAGAAACATAGCTATTCTTTATAGTATTTAAGGTAGTTTTAGAGAGCAGGTATAGAGGCTAGAAAGGTTTTTTATTCTGTAAAGTGAAAACATAGAAAATATCTATCCATCAGTCTTACTCTGTTGTTTTAATTACAAAAAAAAAAACCCCAATCCAAACCAAACAATCCCCCTCCCCACCCCCAAAAAAATTTAAAAAAAAAAAAATCAGCTTCAGAAACCTTCTGAGTTTCTCTAAGAAACTGTCTTTAACAGTATTGTCAGTGAATTCTATAAGTAACATTTCCTGGTCAAGACAGTATTAAAAAATAAATTGTCAAAAGACATTGAATAGAAAGAGCATATTTCCTGTATGTAAAGAGGGTGTTGTCCTGACATTACAGGTGCAGGACAAAAGAATTTGGGATACATATCCAGAATTAGCTATTGAATCTGTGTACCATTATCAATGGTATGTCTTGATATTTTAGAAGTAAGCATGGTGTTCCTTTTTGGCTTTTCTGTTTATTTGCTGGATTAATTCTGACATCAGTGGAAGTTGCTCAGGAAATGGTTGTTTAGAAAACTGTGCAGTGTAGAGCTCATGTCAGCATCTGTTCTGAGGTCAGAGAGGCTCCTTTGCATGTTCATTGGCTTGCTGATAGATTAAATACACATTTCCCACTTCTGGAAGGACTCCTTGTTTGGTGTGAACCAGGGTGTCTGTTTCTGTAATCCTTCATCGGGTTGCAGCTTTGAATTCAGTAGTCAAAGTTGATATCTCAGGTATCATTCATCTTGTCCATAAGCTATGTGGGGAAAAAAAAAATGCCTGAAAGCTGTAATTGTACTTTTTTTTTTCCCCAGACAGGAGAGCTTCCTCACTCCTATCGTCTCATCAGCATCGTCAGCCATATTGGAAGCACATCATCTTCAGGTAAAAGACACCACATTTTTATTCTTCATCTCTTACTTAGCTTGAAAAATCTGTAATGCAGAATTATTTATAGGGAAGAATTCAGGCAGCAAAGCAAATCTTCTGTCATGATTTGCTGATGGGGGAGCAGGTTGAGGATATCACGGTGCCTGACCACAGCATGTAGGAAACGTACAGCTTATAGGCTCTGTAGAATTGCTTGTGCTTGTTACCAGCTGATTGAGGGACCTAAAGGGTCTTTTAGCATTTAAATCTGACATAGGTGGCTGGACCAGGGTACCTAGCTAACCAGCTCACTGGCTGAAGTGCAGCATGGAAAGGTGTGCAGAGAAGTTGTGGCTGCCCCATTCCCAGAAGTGTTCAGAGCCGCGTCAGATAAAGCTCTGGGCAGCCTGGGATAGTGGCAGGCAGTTTAGAACAGGATGATCTTTGAGGTCTTTTCCAACCCAAACCATTCTGTGATTCTGTTGTTAAGGTCATTATATCAGTGATGTCTATGATATCAAGAAGCAGTCCTGGTTCACCTACAATGACTTGGAAGTCTCTAGGACTCTAGAGACCACCGTTCAGTGTGACAGAGACCGAAGTGGATACATCTTCTTCTACATGCACAAGTAGGTGTCTTGGGGAATTTTGGTCCTAGAAATTACCTGCTGTTTATGAGGAAATGGGCTTCTCTTCTTCCTCTGGTCCTCTGCTGGGATGAAAAATGTCTCCAGAATGACAAAATTGAAGTGCTCTGAGTTCAGAGGTGTGGGATTGTATGTCAATAATAGTGTTTTTAAAATTGCATTAAATTGTATTTTAAGAACAGGATTCAGTGTGTCAGTGCATGTGTTACACCAGGAATCATAATGGAACTTGAGTTTTTTTCCTCAAGTGCTGTGATATTTGTAAATGTTCTTAACCATGCTCCTAACAGTTGTATTGTTGCAGCCATGGTCATCTCAGGACACAGCCAAAATGAGGTTTGTAGGTAGAAACTATATGTTTTCAGGCACACAACTGAAGAAGGTTTATGTCCCCCTCTTCTGCCTTTGCTGGAGCTTGGAGATGTCAGATAAGACATCTCTCTTTGCCAGTATTTGAAATGCTTGAGTTTGTGGAGTAAATCCATTTGCTGATTCCCTCAGGGCTATTTTATGCAGTGGTATGTTATTGTACTGAAGTTTCACTGTTGGTCTTTCCTTCTGTTGTAGAGATATCTTCGATGAGTTACTAGAAACAGAAAAAAATGCACAGCCACTTAGCATGGAAGTAGGAAGATCAGTTCGTCAGCCTCTGTGAAGAGTAAAACACCTTGTTCCTCCTGAGGAGCAAGGAAGATTCTGAACTTGTGCCAGACACGCAGGAGTAACAAACAGCTCAGGGCCAAAACATGAGACAAAAGATAGAAATATGGGACGCTCAGTTTGTTGAACCATCTGTGCGAGTCCTGGGCCTGAACTTCGTGTTTAAACCTTGACATCCAGAGCGACCCTCCTGTGATGAAATTTTTAATGTTTCTCAAATGATTTTGTCAGCATGGAGCCTTAAAGAGTTGTAACAAGCCACAAGACTACAGCTGCTCATAAACTGGTTTAAAAAAAATAGTGCAAAAAGAGACTCGACTTTAAAAGCCCATTCACCTGTGAGACGTGAGTGGCGAAGATTTACATATCACTCGGCGCTTTTTTCTTTTCTCCAAGAGCAATTTAAGCAATAGACTGTAACCTGGCGTGTGTTGTGTTAGTACTATTCACTGGAAAGCCAGATCACTGAGCAGGCTCTTGCCAGTCATCTGGCTAACAGGCATTTTGGAATCAGTCAAGCTGATGCGTTGTGACATTCATGGGCTTGTAAGCGCTCTGCTATTTACGTGCGGTTCCAGGAAACAAACTGTCGGTGCTGTGGAATGTATTGATACCTGGTGGCAGCTCTGTTGTTTTTTTACACCATTCACTGTCATCCTCATTTAGACGTGAGATTATATATGTGATTTCTTTTGTTTTACAAGCTCTATTATTTGATTGCATTTTCTCCATGAGGTCGTTGGATCAGTGCTGTTTGGAGAGGTGAGGTCTCTTGTTGGGTGTGCTGTGTTTCACACTGGAGTTGTGTTGCTTAGGGCTGCTCCGATGTGACTCCAGGATAGCTGAGTACCTGGAGCAAACAGAGCAGTGGCAGGAGGTGAGCGACAGCCTCTCTGCATATTTTGGGAAGGAAAGGATGTTCTGGCACTACTACTCTTCCTGTGCAGCACCTGGCACTTGAACTGCTCTGTGACCGAACAGTGGTGTTGCCATGGTCCTGTGTTACCCCAGGGTAAGTGGCTTTGTACTGCAGCCACGTCTCCATTCTCCTCTTTAAGGAATGCAGGAGTGCTCAAACTGTGAAACTAAACCAGGTGGAAAGCTTTCAGAAGGCCCTTGTTCACATTAACAGAAGGTGGTTAGGAAGAAGTGAGGCTTTCTGCTGGGTTTAGAAGCATGATGCTCCTTTTATAGCTTGTTTCAGCCATGAGGGGAGAAGCCTATTAAGTTCATTTTTTCCCAGCACCTTTGCACTAATTAAGCAGGGGCAGATGTTTCCTTTCATTGACATTTGCTCATTTCAGAGAAGTTGTTGCTGTGATCGGAGTAGTTGCTCTTGTTTTGGCCTCTAGTTCTGATTTTTGCAGCCTGAGTTTTAGAGGTGAAATACTTCTTTAAAAAAAAAAAAAAAAAGAGGAAAAATACCTTTTTTGCCATTGAGATAGTTTCTGAGGTTTTTTTTAAACTATCATTAAGAGTTTCTCAGGAATAAATTGGCTGCAGCAAAGCAGACAAAACCATCGATTTCAGAGACAGCAGCACCTTTCACTGGCACTTCCACACTAGAGTTTATCCTGTCAGGGCGTGTCGCTGCCCTCAGGGGCCTCTTCCCACTTGTGTGCAGCAGCGAGTGACAGTGTCGAGTGACAGTGTCGGTGTCCTGCCCACCCTGAGCACTTGGGGGACCCTGGTGAGGTGAAGACTGCCCTCCCTCCCAGTCCCCAGGTGGGACGTGCACAGGGGCCCTGGTCACGGTGGTGTCTTCCTGGTCTCTGAGCCAGGAGCAAAGGCTTGGTTTTAGACATGCTAGAGTGTTTATCTGGTGAGATGCAGCCTGAGGGGGGTGTGTGTTAATTTATTACAAAGCATTATACTTTTCTTTTGTCAGTACTAATTTTGGTCAAATTCTGGGTGATGGGGAGAGGTGCTGATGTGGGAGTTGTCCTTTGAACCTAGTGCCCTGTGAATGTGATGGACTGCTCCGTCCAGAGGGCAACCTGTTTTCCCCAAGCACATCCTATGCTTGTGCTGTAAATAACTGGTATTCCTGTAGTATCAGAAATCAGCTCTGCTTTTTTGGGTGGCAAGGTTGTTTTTACAAGGCGCTGCACTCCAATTAATTTATAATAAAAGCAAACATTGCCTGATTTTTCAGTGCAGTAACTTTTGTTTAAAACCAGTTTCGTTTGGATCAAGGTGCAAGAGCTGATGCTTGAAACCAGTGTTCCTTGTTTTATGAAAAGTTCTTGCTTGTTATTCTAGTCATTAAGAATTTGCAGACATATACTATAATTTAAACTTTTTTGTTTGGCATATGGCAGCTCAGCTGCACCTTCACCTGGGCAGGAGTGTCCACAGAGCCCCTTCCTTGCAGAAGCCAGCTTTTTCCCTGCCCAAGAGCAGGGGGGAGGATGACAGGTATGTAATCCTCAAGAGCTGTGCTGCCCACCAGTTGTGTCATTCCCACTGCTCACGCTGTTGCAGCAGCAAGTTCAATAAGGTTGGCCCTTCCATGTGGGATACCTGTCCCTGGGTATAGGTAGGTGAAGCTTAGTTATGGGCCCTGAACATGTACTAGATCTTCCTCAGTTAAACATTTACCCACTTCTGAATCAACCTAGTTTAGTATAAGTGTGATTCAGCACAGAGACTCAAGGAACTCCCATCCCTCTGTTCCTTTCATCCCTTCGTTGTCTGACTTCGATAATTTGCTCTTGATTTACACCCCTGATGTGAGAGGGGCAGAGCTTTGGTGTCAGTGAGCTGGAGCTTGTGTGCGGGTCCCTGGGGAGCCCTGGCCGGCAGGGCTGCACAAAGAGCCTTTGCAAAGCCAGGGCTGTTTTCCCAGCCGGAGCAGCGGAGTGGGGACTGACGGGAGGAGAGAGCAGAGCTCTGCAGCACCTGTGGCCTCAGCCTCGCTTTCCCTGCCTGCTCAGTGCAGCACAGATAAGATCACCCGTGCATCTTCCTTCCCGTCCTGCATCCGAGGAAGGGCTGACGGCCGGCTCGGCGCTTCCTGCTGCGGTTCACCCTGGCACGAGGCACGCTGGGAACGTGGTGCTCCGGGGAGGGGGGCTGGGAATAACTCATCTGCTTTGTTTTTAATGGAGCTAATTATCCCTGTAATTGCCCGCCAAAGAGAGAAAAAGGGGTGCAGGACCCCTGGCAGCTGCTGTCCGTGTGGTTTGCTGCCAGACTCCAGCCTTGCCTGCCCCTGGCTTCTGCCTGCACCCTGACTTTCTGGTTCTTTACACTGTCGATGTGGAGCAGTGCTTTTCTCTGTGTTTTAGCAGACCTGTTCCTCTCTATTCTTTACAGTTTTTGCTCTTGGGTTCCCCCTGCCCATTTTTAAATGATGTGTAGATAGATTTTTGTGAAATTAAAACCTCTTTATTAACCCTCTATTGATTTGAAATCTTATTTCTGCTGGCTCTCCCTTTTGCACTGGGACTTTGCTCGGTTGCCTGGGAACATCCTGTGTGTATGTTCAGTGCCCCTCAGCACGTGTCCATCCTGGCCCCACTGAGAGACATGTCCCCATAGGGGACGCCTCAGTGCCTCTAAACATCCCTGTAGAGCCCAAGTAGAAGGGAGATGCCCTCCTCCCCTCCTGGGTCCAAGGACAAGTGATCCCTGGTGTCTGTCCCTATAGGCACAGTGTCCCCTGCTTCACCTTTGGTATCACACGTAATTACTGCAGTTCAGGTGATAAGGGAAGGAGTGGCCCCAGCTGTATACTGGACCTTTAGCCCGGAGCTGCAGGTGCCGGGGTGGGAGAGTCCTGGCTCCCCAAGCGTGCCCAGCCTGTGCATCACTTCTGATCACGAGGACAAAGGAAGGCCTCAGGGAAAAAAAGGAGTTGAGGGTCCTCCCCTGTGCTGCCGTGCCCAGTCAAGACCTGTCTCTCCCTGTGTGCCAGCTCTGAACCAAATAACCCCCACACCTGGGGCTGGGCCTTGGGGTTGGAGGGGAGAGACCACAGCCCTATTTTCCAAACTCAGTTTTATTTACTAAAGAGCTGGGATTTTCCCTGTGCCCAGGCTCCTGTCCTAGAAGAGTCCTTTGTCCTTCTTGAGCTTCTGTTGTTTCCACAAAGGCAGGTTGCTAAAGGCAGAGCGTTTCATGCCAAAAACAGCCTGGAAGTCCTCATCAGAGAGGTGATCCTGAGGCCAGAGAAAGGAGATTGAGCTGAAGAACTTAGGGTGGGGGGCTTTCTCTGTCTCCCCCTTCAGCAGGCCCCTGGCCTCATTTTACCTCCTTCCTGCTGGGATCCACGCCCCGAGGCAGGTCATCGGCTGAGGTGTTCACCAGCACATCCAAGGGAAAGGTCTCCAGTTTAGTGGGGACAAGGGTGGTGGTGGCAGTGAAGACCTCTTGCCTGGATGTGATCACCTGAATGGGGGGTGCAGAGTCACATCAGGGCCTGGGCCACGGATGGAGGCACCAGGCTGGCTCCAAGTGTCTGCTCACTGGAGGATGTGTCCTTGCAGCTCCTCCTGCCACCTCCTGTCACCTTTCTGTACCCCCACCCAGCCCAGCTGCCCTTCTCTTTGTGCCACTTACTGAGGTGAGCTGCTCAAAACTGCTGTCATCGCCCAGCTCAGCTCTCAGTGTCTCGTAGGATTTCTTGTCCTGGGAAGGAGACAAAAGTGCTGAGTGCCTCAGCACGAGCAGGGGTCAGGCACGCCTTGCCCACACCCTGGAGGTGCTCCTGGGGCCAGACCCACATCTGGTCCCTTCTGCAAAGGGACACCCTGGTCTTTCAAACCCCCTCTGTAACTCACGTCCCAGTTGAGAGGGTCCCAGGCCAGGAACCAGCCAGTGAAGGTGGGGGGCTCATAACCCTGCTTCACCACAATGATGGGGGTGTCAAGGTCACGCCCACTGGGGTGGCTCCGCAGGTACTCCTGTGCCATCACTGCTGCCGCCTCCTTCTCTGACTCATTGGCGCCATTCCCAATCCAGAAGAAAACCTGCAATAAAGTTACTGTGTCCACCACTGGGGTGAGATGGAGCCCTCTGGGGACATTTTTGGAGGCACATGGGCTCTCTCCATGGGGAAGGACACTGGGAGTCCATTCTCAGCACTCCCTGGAGCAAGAAGGCTGGAAAAAAGCATCATGGAGCCACACATAGGCAGGTTTCTAGCCTCCCATCCCACTAACTGTGGCTGATGCAGGTCCTCCAAGCCCAGGGACATCAACTTGTGGGATCAGAGGTCTGTCCCCCCCTCCATGCTCCCCCCGCTCACCTGGTCCCAGGTGTCTAGTAGGTAAACATCACTCTCCTCCAGGTCATCCTGAGTGAAGTCTAAGATCTCTGTGGCCAAGAAGGTGCCTGTCTTGTTGGAGCACTCAAAGAGTCGGGGGGACACAGAGGGGTTCTCCTCCTGCAGCCTGAGAGGAGCCAACATGATGGGAATGAGACTCACCCTGCTTGGGGACTGGTGGCCCATCTTACCCCTGGCCAGGGGTAGGGACAAGACTGGTACCTCTTGCTGCTGGCATATTGGGACTTGCCCCCCAGGGCCAGCCAGAACTCAGGGGGCTCCTGTCCTTCTGCAATCACTGGCTTCTCCATTTTGGAGATTATGTCGGCCACAGTCTTGGCCATCTCGCGTTCATCCCCGCTGCAGCCCTGCCAAGTAAGCACAGCCGCTCCATTACTGGCCCCAGCCAAAGAGGAGGAAGAGGAGGTGGGTACAGTTGTCTTGGAGATGGTGGCACCCACGCCAGTGCCCGGCAGTACCCACCTTCCCATACCAGAGATAGCAGCAGCTGGGGGTTTTGAGCACAAAGACATCATTGGAGTTGAGGGAGGAGGCACGGACAGGCACCTCGAAGGCCTTGGTGTTGTACTCGTTGGTGCCATGCACTTGGAAGAGGCGTGTGGAGGGTGTGGGCTCCGTGCTGCCTGTCCGAGACGTGCCACCCTGGGGGACAGGGACAGGAGGTCACCACTGCTGTCACAAGCTCACTCGCCTGCCCATGCCCCAACATCCTTGTGCTCACCGCATACACCACCATCTTGCCCCTGAAGATGGCCATCAGATGGGCCGGCTCCTTGCCCATGGTGACACGGATCTGCACAGGCTCGTTGTTGTACTTCTGGTCCAGAGCGACGGCATGGTAGGCAGAGGCGGCCAGCTCATCTGTGCTGGCTTGGCGACCCTGAGCAGGGCAGAGGGGGCTCAGCACCCATCACAGCCCCCCTTGCTCTCTTGGGAAGAGGCAACTCTCATGCTGTTCCCAAGGGGCAGAGCATCCCCAGTCCAGGGAGGTACACCCCTGTCCCCCACCCATGGGGCAGTGACCTGGAGGCCTCACCTGCCAGATGTAGATGATGCGGTTCACCTTGGGCCCCACAAAATAGGTGTAGAGCACCAAGTAGCAATCCCCACCATAGAAATGGCCCAGCCACTTCTTCTCCACAGGCACCAGCTCATTGTTCTCCACACGCCAGACCTGGTGGGACAGGGATATACTGCTGTCAGAGCTGGTGCATGCTCCTGCCCTGCAGACCCTGGACCCCACAGCACACCCTGGTATAGCAAAGGGGGTGCCTGAGAGGGTCCCACATTCTTCCATGGCCACAATACCTCCACTTCTCCAGATCCATCATCTACCATCTTCTGCTGGGCAGCCATCTGGGGCTTGGCATGCAGTGTGGTAGCGTCAAACTTCACCTGCTCCACCTTGGCTGTGGGGAAGAGCAGAGGGGTGAGCCAAATCCCTTGGGCCACAGGGGCTCACCACAGCCAGCCCATTGCAATCCAAGTCCTTCCACGTTGGAAGGAGACACTCACCCACTTTGCCCACGGTGTGGGTCTTGCCCAACCCACTGCTCTGGTTGGGGAGAGTCCATTTTTGGAAGAGCTGCCTGAAGACAGCTGACTCGGACCCATCATTCTCTGTTTCCACACTGGTGCTCTCTGGATAGTTCTTGGCTTTGATGAAGCCCTGGCGGGACCCAAACACAGAGAGTGGGTATGGAATGCCTGGCACCCCAGGGAGCAGGCTATCCCAAAACAAGCCCCTAACCCAGCACTCACCAGCGCCCTGCTCATCGCCTGCTGCTTCTCCTCCTTGTTGGCATCCTTGCCCTTCCAGACGAAAATCCTGGTACCTCCTTGATCAAGGATGTAGCAGTCCTTGAAGAAGGGGCAACAGTAGAAATTAGGACTTTAGGCAAGTCCACCAAATTCAGCTTTTGAAGGATTAAAGCTGCCAAGGAAATTGGGCACCCCCAAGCATCCTGTGGGTGACAGACCTCGTGCAGGAGCATGTCTTGAGTTAGGGGTCGAACTGCCACCTCCTGTATGACCAGGTTCCCACTGGCATTGGAGACGCTGACAGGAGAAAAAGAGATGAAGAAAGGGTTAGAACCTGGGTCGGAAAACCCCATCCCCATTACAGGGTGGTAGGGTTTAGTGGGGGTGTCCCCTCCCCACCCCCTTCCCCAGCCAGATGATGACACAGTGGTGTCCAGGGGCTCTCTTGCAGTGCCATGGTGGCAACCTGGTTTGTAGCTTGCCCTGCCAGGCAGCTCACTTGTGGCCACAAGGAGGGACAGAGGGGTGTCAGATGTTATGGGGCCACTGAGGGGCAAAGATGATGCTTGCACAAGAATCTCTATTGGGTACCAATCCTCTCAGCAACTGGGATTCTTCTTCCAATGGCACCCAAAGGAATTATCCCCACCCCTGCTGTGGCTTTGACCCTTCTTGGTGTCTCTCCATGGGGCTGGGAGTTGTGGGACATAGCAGAGATGGCTGCTGCTCCCTCTGGCACCATGGAAAATATGCCTGTGCATAACCCACCCCCAACAACTCACTGGTAGAGCTTGAGGGAGGACTTGAGTATCTGGTCCACTTTGTCATCAGGGATGGCCGGCTGGATGTCCCTCTTCTCACCCAGCACATGCTTAAGGACTTTCATGAGTTCTGGTGAGGCGTCCTCATCCTCACCGTCCACTACGCCCACCTTGGCACGGCCCCCACGTTCCCGGTCCCGGATATCCTTGGCCAGGTTCATTGCCTACAGCCAGGGAAGAAGGGATAAGCCCAGATGGAGAGGGTGGCTGGTGACCCCCCTTCCTCCAGGAGGGGACCTTGGGACCCCTTGGCCGTACCCCCAGCCTCTCTTTTCGGCTGCTCTCAGGGCCATTCCACTGGATGATGAGCTGACCCAGGTCCAGCAGGAACACATCTCCTCTGTTGAAGCTCTTCCAGCTCATCTCCACCTGCAGCAGGAAGGGATTGGGAAGGGTGGGTGTCAAAAAGGCCTGGATCCCCATGGCTCTCACTCAGGAATATTAGCCTCCAGCTAATATTCCTCCTCCCTACCCTGAGAGGGACTTTCTGGGGAGCAGTTGTTCCTAAGGCAAGGCAGCATTTTCCCACACTCAATGTGTGCCCTGCTTGAAGGCAGCTCTGTCTGGGGGGAGCTTTGGCCTGATCCTGATACAGACTCCACACATCCTATGACTCACCTCTCCTGCAGCCACATTCTTCTTGCCCTTCACATGCAGCAGTCGCTGGATGTTGTAGGTGTTTGTCTCCACATGCTTCATGCCTGAGGCCACCCCACCCTTCTTGTAGCTGGGAGGGGATAGACACAGTGTCAGCCATGGGTCCCCCTCCTCACACCACTGGGGTCTCCCTCCCACCTCTGTGCATAGGGAGGTGTTTGGGGACCCCCATCCACACATGTGGTAATGGATAGATGGAGCCCAGCTCCAGATCCTCCTTCTTCCTCCCCCACCTCACTCAGACACTGTCCCAGTGGAGTTGTCCCAATGCCCATGGGGGATGTCTCCACAGGACCCCTCCCCACTGTCACCCACCATGGGCCCAGGTCCCCAGGGGTGACTGACATACATGATTCCCTGCTTGAAGTAGCTGCGGAAGGTCTCACTCTCGTGTCCCTGGACCTCGCGGTGCTGCACGGCCTTTGAGTCCAGGTGATCATCCATCTGGGTGGTGTAGATTGCAGCCGCCCCCTGCTCATCCTGGCTTGACTCCTTGCCCAGCCAGTAGTGGATGTCATAGCTGAAGCTGCTCCCAGACTTGCGTATCTGCAGGACACCAGTCCCCGTTAGAAGAGACCCTGTGTCCCGAGGCCATGCTGGCCACAGACACACCCCCCTGCACCCAGCCCTGTCAGGGCAGAGCCCAGTTCTCCACGTGACCCCTGCCTGCCCTACCGACAGCAGGACGTAGCAATCCCCCTCGTAGAAGTTGCCGTAGTTTTTGGTGGGCACTGGCACCATCTCCATGTTCTGCAGAAGGAAGGGAGACATCAGCCCTGGTAGGGAAAACCCCACCCCAGCCCCATGTGCCCCACCACAGCCCACAGCACAGGGACCTGCTGGGTTTAACCCTGGATGCTGCACTGAGATCCCCAAACCCAGGTACTGAGGACACAAAGGGAGGATCTTCCCTCACAGAGACCCCCCCAAGCAGCCCAGTGCTGCGCCCCCATTCCCACCTCAATTCGCCATATCTGGATGCCCGGCGTGGTCTTGTTCAGTGTCCTGGAGACTTTGGCGCTGAGCTCCACCATGGTGACAGGTACCACCACGGCAAGGGGACCTGCCAGCATCGGCAACACCCTCGTTAATGGCAGGCAGTGTCATTAGGAGCTGGGACACAGCCAACCTGCTGTGCCATCTGCTTCCCTGCTTGCTTTGCAGAAAGCCCAGCTGTGAACCAGCCCTGAACAGAGCTGCACGGGGTGAGGGGACCCCCAGCTCCGTGGTACCGCGTCTGTGGGCACACAGGTGGGGCTGCCGTCCCCTCAGCTTGGTTGGCACTGCAGCTAGTGGGTCCGCACCAGGGTCCAGGCTGGCACGGTGCAGGGTCCCATAAGTGTCCCAGTGCCCTGCCCTGTCTCCAAACACGGGACAGGACTGTGCAGAGCACCCACAGCGCAGCAGCTGCAGCTGGGTGACACTGCTGCATGGTGGCCAGCTCCTCCCCAGGACCAGCAGGAACTGGCCCTGCTCAGCCTTGTCCTGGCACGGCTTGGCATGAAGTGGAACAGCATGACATGGCCCCTGCTGACACACACACACACTCAGGTACACACACACTGCCTGCTTCAGACCCCCTGCTTCCAAACCCCCAGCAGCTCTGTGCCCCCCAGGGAGGGCAGATCCTTGCTCCACAGGGGTGCTGAGTTCCAGGGCTGCCGAGGCTGTCCACAGCCATCTCTGCCAGGCTGATAGTGCTCCTCACAAGCAGACAGAAGGGCTGAGCAGCCAGTGTCAGGCAAAGCCACCCTGTGTACCCTGGCTGGAGGCTGGCAGGGAGTGCTGGCATTGCCCAGATGGGAGGACTCTGCTTCCCAATGCTGCAAAACCCCACCTGGTCCCACTGTGCTGCCCCACAAGCAGCCACATCCCATCCCTTAGACCCAGGGGGTAGCATTCCCTCAGTACAGCCCCATGCTGGGGCTCAGATGGTCCCCAAGCCCATCCCCAGGCTAACATGATGCCAGGAGTGATGGTGACCATCAGATGTGCTGTACACCCCAGTCCCACCCTCTGTCCCCTCACCCTACCCCAATCCCTCACCTTCCCTGCAGAGCTGGGTGCACAGGTGAGCGTACCTAGGCGGAGTGCTCAGGTGCCAGCACCCAGGAGACCTTTGTTCTCTCATGTCCCAGCCTTTGCTCACCATATAAGGGCAGGGACAGCCCAGAGTCAAGGTCCCCACAGCCCTCCAAGACTCTGTGGCACCTAAGAGCCCCGTTACTCATGGGGTGTTTCCCCCACCAGGTGCCATTACACCCTGCTCACGGGCTGGCTGTGCCCAAGGTGGTTCCTCTGCCCTCCCCAGGCCTCTTCCCCTCTTGGCCCTTGGTATTGAGTCCATGCTGCAATTTTTCTTTTGCACTCTACCAAGAAGTTCCATAAAATGATAGCAGTGGGGTGGGCCAGGACATGTGGGCATCAGCCACAAACAGAGGTGCCTTGATGGCATGGGGATGGGCTTTGCCACTGTTCTTCACCCCCCAGAACCTCCCAGACACAGAGCACTAAGGCCACGGAAATGGCCTTTTTTTTTAGTGCCTCCTCCCCCCAAAAAGGTTCATAAGTGACAAAAGGTTCATAAAGTGACAACCATATAGCACCATCTTCCTGGGGCGTCCCCTTCCCACCCGCTAACTGGCACATCACCACCCTGACCATGGGACTGTCCCCAGGCTGCTCACCCCCAGCTGGAAGCCTGGGTCACTCCCACTCCTGGCTTTGCCTCCCTGCCTTGGGGGTCTCCACACTCCCGAGGTCCTCCTGGGGATGGAAAAGGGGGTACAGAGATGGGACAGGGGACTGGGGGCTTGGGGGGACAGGGCAGGACATAAAGTGGTGGCACAGCTAAGCCCTATGCCCTGTCCTATGCCTCCAGACCCCAGTCCCAAGGGTTGGTATCTGATGATGCCCTTGATGCTGGCAGAGGGGAGAAGGGACTGAAGTGGCTCCCAGATTCGAAGGTGGTTTTGGGGAATGACCACGGCGTCCATAAAGGTGGGAGGGGCAGGTGTCAGCAGCAGGCAGGTCCCCCGGGCTTCCTGTCTTGCTCTTATCTCTCCCGCAGCCCTGCGGGATTGCTGCAGCTTTATCTCGGCTGCCCTCTGAGCCAGCACTCCCGGCCACAAGCGCTGCGGGCATCCTGCAGCCCTCGCCTGGGCTGCAACGAACCCCAAATCCTGCCTGAAGGTGCCCCCCGCAAGGATCCCCGAAGTGATGACGACGAGCTGAGCCAGAACAGGGGGCGTGTCGGCCACAAACAAGGGGGTGTCCTGATGCCACAGGGGTGGGCTCTGCTCTGCCCTCCCACTCCCTTGGTCCCCAAACCCTCCTAACCTTGCCACCCAGCTCCTACCTCCTGCACCCCACACGAGGGTCCCCGTGGAACTCTTACCTGCGTGCAGAGCCCCCAGTGGGGCTGAGTTTTGGGTGGGGTGGAACACCCGGGTGGCCACCGTCGCCCTCTGCTCAGTGGCCGCGTCCCAGGGCTGAGTCCGTCAGTGTGGCACAGGGTTAGGGGACCCCACGCCGGCCCCCGCGGGCTCACCCCCTCCCCGGGCCCCCCAGCCGAGCCACTAATGACTCAGTAATTAGTGCAGCCATCAGGGAGGACAGAGACTTCGTTAATGAGGCGAGGAACAGGGCCAAAGAGGGCACGGAGGAAGGGGGGCAGGCAGGAGACATTCCCTCCAGGAACCCAGTGGCTGCATGTTGGCAGCAGACCGCCTGGGACGGCGGGGGTCACAAGTTGTCCCCCAGCTGCCCCCCAGTCTCTATGGGGAAGGTCTGACACCTCATTTGGAGTGAACTCATTTGAAGTCTCAAAGCTGAGAAGGGGGCACAGCCTATGCGGTAAATTTACCCCCATCCTTGTTAAGGGGAAGGACACCCATCCCTGTGGCACCAGGGACATTTTCCCAGGAGGAGGGGAAAGGAAGGAGTTTGGATGGAGGGGCTGACCTCGAGCCTGAGGGTGTCCCCTTGGCACCAGGCAAGGGGTGACACCTCAACCCTGCGATCCAAGGGTGCTTCTCAAGCACTGACCTGCAGCATCCCCCACTCGCAGGGGATCCCGGGGCTCCGTGTCCCCCCCACACCGTGCACATTCACCAGCGACACACCGGTGATACGCAGCCGTGCCCACGCACACACACACTCGGGACTACTCTTTCCAAGATGGTTTGACAGCTTTAATCACATGAAGGCACTTGGATCTGGTACCCCAGCCCTCCCCAGCCCCCCCATGCTGCCTCTGCCTCCCCCAGCCCTCCCAAGGGTGCCCAGGGTGGGGACTGTATTCCTCGGGTCCCGCAGCACCCGCTGGGCAGCGGCTGTGCTGGCGCCCTTTGACTTGTCTAATATAAAGTGCTGAGTTCAACCCTCCTGGCAGGGCAGGGTGAGGCCTGGGGCTGGAGGGGATCCAGGGGGCTGTGCTGCACCACCCCCCAATCCCACCCCCCACCACAGGGCTGGGGGACCCCTGCTCACCCCCAGCATCAGGAGCAGGGCAGTGCCGGCAGGAGCCGGCTGAACAGCACCGGAAAGCTAAAACCCTTCACACCCACCCCCCAAATACTGCCCCGCTCCCTTCGCTGGCACAGCGGTAAAAAGGCACCCATGATTTTTTGGGAAACCATTGCTTTTCCCTCTAAAAAGATATGAGGCATTGTCCATACTGTGACATTAAAAAAGGCCTGGCTGAGCTCGCCCCCCCCAGAAAACCCTCCCTGAGAGCCCCCAGACTCTCAAAGCTGGGGGACACCCTGGCACGAGTCCAACCCCACAGGGGTCACGTTAACCCCAGGCTACAGGGGGGACTGCAGTGTCCCCCACCCCCTCCCAGCTGGGGGACTGGGGCTGGAGTAAGGCTGGGAGTGGCACATTAAGGCTGGTGTGGGGGTCCCTCTCTCCCAGGAGTGGCAGCCTTTGGTGAAGCTGCAAAGGGATATGGGGTGGGGATGTGCCCCCCCCCCATGGGAGGGGACCCTTCGGTTGGTGACTAGAGTGGCTCCCAGTGACACAGTGTAACTGGAGAGGGGGGGAGGCCACCTTCCCCCTAAAATGAGAAGAAACGGAGGTTGGAGGGGGCGAGTAAAGAACCGCCCCCCGGCACACCCCTTGCAGGGCTAAGGGGGAACAGAAACACGGTGTCCCAAGGCACGTGGGAGGCCTTTGTGCCCAGGGGCTCAGCCCTGAGGCTGGGCTGCCCCTGCAGAACACAACCCCTAGGTGGGGGCAGCAGGCATGAAGAGAGGCAAGGATATGCCCCCCCCGGAGGTGATCAGCTGCACCTAGGGCAGAGTTAAGGGTATGGTGGCAGCCCTATGCACCAAGGCCAGTAAGACTCCCTGCTTTTTTGGAGGGTGGCAAGTTGTTAACCTGTCCTGTAGCCCTGGAATATAGGGGCCAAGGGCTGCCAGCCACCCAGCAGGCAGTCTGGGTGGAGGGATCTAGTCCTCCCAAAGGCAGTGGAAAGCAGCAGCTGCTGACCCCGCCCCCCTCCCCAGTCGGGGGACAGAGGGGAAAAGGACCTGAGAACCGTTTCGTGGAGGGAGACAGTCTGGGGGGGAAGGGGGCAGGGGCTGGGCAGTGGGGGAGGATGGGACTCCCCCAAATAGGTCCTCAGCACAGCAAGGCAGTGGGTCACCCATGGCCCCCCTTCTCTGAGAAGGGGGGCACCCAGCTTCCTGGCGGGGCCACCCACATCTCCCACCACCAGCAGGCACAGAGGGCACCCACGGGGCTGGGGAGGATGATGCGGGGCACACCGGGACTCTCTCCCCCAAAATAAGGCACCTGGCTCCCCTGGTGGTGCCCCTTTGCAGCACCCGGAGGTGGGGGGGCCATTAGCTGTTAGTCCGCTGCTTCTTGAGCACTGCGTACACGTCCTCCACCTTGCTGAGCCTCTCAAAGAAGGGCAGCAGGTCCAGCAGTTCCGTGTCCGCCATGTTATCGAACCAGGAGGCCACCGGCACCTGCAGGTGGCACAGGGGACAGTGGCACAGGGGACAGTGGCACAGGGGACAGTGCTGAGAGACGGTCCTGCACCACACCACCTCCAGGCCCCGCCCAGCCTTGCCCTGCCGGTACGTACGGCGTTATCAGGGTGGAAGATGTAGGATGCGGGAGAGTTGTCTACGATGATGATTCGGCGCAGGTCACGGCCCAGGCGGCTCAGGTCCTTCACGTAGTTGCCACGATGGAAAACACAGGATTCCCGGAAAAGTCGTGCCCGGAAAGCCCCCCATTTATCCAGCAGGTCAGCCACAGGGTCTGCATACTACAGGCACAGGAAGGGGGTCACTGTGATGCACCGCACCACCCTGCCCACCCCACAGCAACAACGGCATCCAGCTCCCCACTGGTGCCAGGTCTCACTGTGCCTCAGTTTCCCTGGCCAGGGCCTTGGAGAGATGAGTAGGGAGGCTGCCCAATGCTGGTGCTGCCAGTGGGTACACAGGGAGGCCAGTGATGCCTTCAAGGTGGGCAGGCAAGGGAGCTGTGCCAGTCAAGGGGTGTCTGGGAAGGGGTGGGCGATGCCAGGGCAGGTCAGGGGCACCCACCTTGGCCAGGCTGGCAGTGAAGAGGACACACTCGAAGAGCTCGCCCATGCGCTGTAGGAACTCGTCCACGTGTGGCCTTTTGAGCACGTACACCTGTGGGCACGGACAGAGGGCAGCCTGCTGCTGGCACGGGCTACGGCTCACCCAGCACCCCCGTGTCCTCCCCAGGGGACACCTGCATCCCCACACCCAGCCGGCGAGCAGCTCCCTGGCCGGACCTCAGGGCAGCTGCCTGTGCGGGCTGGGGGATGCCATGGCCCCACAGGAATGTCCAAGGCGAAGTGTCTGGCTGGCTCCAGAGCCAAGTAACCGAGAACAGGCTGACTGCCCAGACCACAGCCTATCCTGGATTACTTGAAACCGGGGCTGGCCACTGCAGGAGGGCACCATGCCAGGACACCCCTCACCTCCCTGCCCTGCGATAAGACATGCACCCAGCTCTGCTCCACAACGTGCCAAAGCTGGTGCCCTGACATCGCCCATTATCCCGTGGTGCAGAACACTGGGATGGCTCCTGGTCCTCGGGGGGGTGGAATGATGTCTCCCTCCCACCAGACCCCCACGCCGCTGTTACCTGGTGCATGATGCCATCGATTTCCACGGGAATGATGAAGTCAGCGTTGTTCACTGGCTGGGGAAGGGCACACCAGGATGAGCACGGGGCACACCAGGCACCCCCTGCCCAAATGCTGCCTGCCCTCTGCTCACAATGCACCCCTGCCAGCCCTGCAGCCCCCTCACAGGGACACCCCAACTGACCCAGCCGGGCTGTGCTGGGTGCTGGGCATCACTTTGTGGGAAAAGGGTGGCAGAGCAGGTAGGGGAACGTGTGGCAAGAGGTGTGGGGTGGGCCAGGGTGTCCCCCACCTTGAAGGAGCTGTGCACCAAGGTCTCATCCAGGTCGATGACCACGCAGAGCTTGCTGGCATCCTGCGGCTTAATCTCGGGCAAGAGGTGCTTGACAGCAGCCTGCAGCAGGGGGACACGGGTCAGCAGGGTAGCAACAGGGTGGCCAGAGGGGGGCACTGGGAGAAGCCACTGTCCACGCCCCAGTCCTGGCCACACAGGGGAGGTGCAGGGGATGCTAGCCCTTCTCCGCCAGTGCCAGGCTGGGGCTGTGGGGTTACCTTGGGCAGTGCCCCGTTCTCCTCCACCAGCAGCGGTGCGCCAGTGGTGCCAGTGCAGGGCTCGCCTTCATCACGGCACAGGCAGCAGAAGAGGGACTGGAGAATGCTGCGGCTTCGAGGCTTCTTGGCAGGGGTCTGGGTACCTGCAGAGGGCAGACGGGGGGTGAGAGGTACCCCGGGGGTACTCCCAGCACAGAACTGGGGGCCAGGTGAGCCAAGTTTGGGTGTTACCCCAGAGCCCCCGTGCCCTTATCAGATCCCGACACCCATCCGGTCGGTCTTCCTGCCAAACAATGGTGCCAGGGCAGCGTCGCTGTCACCAGTGCTTGGTGACCACCACGGCCCCTCACCCAGCACACTCCACTCCACCAGTCACCCCCGTGGGCCGCCCCGGCGTGGCCGGAGACCCTACAAGAAGGGCGCGGGGCTGAGCCCAGGGGCAGCCGTGTGCCCGGGGCCGGCCCCCGCTATCCCGCCCCGGGGGGCACAGCCCTGCTCGGGGGGTGGGCATGGGGCGGGGCCTCAGCGAGGGAGGCGGGGCTTATGCTCGTTCTTTTCCCCGCCTCCAGACAACTCCCTCGTCTCATTGGCCGGCTCGAGTGCACCGGAGGAGAGAGGCCAATCAGAGCGAAGCGCCCGCCCCTGGGCGCCGTTCCCGCAGTCCCCATTGGCGGAAAGAGGGGAAACTGAGGCAGAGGGGCTGCTCCTGCCCACCCCGTGCCCGAGGGGCAGCGCGACGGCTCCAGCCCTGGCCCCACCGGTCCCGGGGCCGGGTCCTACCGCAGCCCGGGCCGGGGCTGCACCCCGCCCTGGCTGTCACCCCTTCAGGCGGGCCAGGGCCCCGAGCCCTGTTGTGGGGAGCCAGTGGGGCAGGAGCTCCCCACTGGGGACGGGGCCCGTTCCCACGTTTGTTCCTCCCGGCCCTGGCAGCTTCCCAGGCCAGGGTGACGAGCGGCGGCCACCGACAAACCCCCTCCGCGGGGTGGAGGGGACGCGGGGGACGGGACGCCGGCATGCAGCAGGGCGCCCGGCGCCCTTCCTGCCTCACATCCCCGCCGGAGCTGCGCGCACCCCTCCGGAGGCTCCGGAGGAAACAGCGCAGATAGTCCAAGCAGCGCCCGAGCCGTGCAGGGCACCGCCGGGCTCCGAGGGGGCCGGACCACGGCCCCCCGCGCCCGGGCGGGTGCAGACAGCCCCGCTGGCTCCGAGCTGCAGCCCCAGCGCATCTCCCCAGCCCTGGGCAGCGGGACGCACGGGGGCGGGCTGAGGCGGCGCGCAGCTCCTCACACCCTCCAGGAGCAGCCCCCGCAGGCCCCCCA
>NC_031776.1:22428818-22445788 GCF_001522545.3 Parus major
GGGGCGGCGGGCGCGGGAGCGGCGCCGCGGAGGAAACTTTGTTACAACATGGAGTTTCCTCCGCCCGGGCTGGGGCTGCAAACATGGATCCCGGGCGCGGTTTCAAGGAACCCCTTAAAAGGGCAACGACAGCGGGGGGGGGCCCTCCTCCTTCTCCCTCCTCCTCCTCCTCCCTCCTCCTCCCGGCACCCGCGCAGCCCGGCAGGAGTGAGGGTCCTCGCCGAGCCGCGATTGGGACCGAAATGGGGAATGTTCTGTGGTTTGGCTGGGAAGAGAGCACCCTCGCTCCGTGGTGACCGTGCACGGGTCCCCGACACTCCGCCGGGCTCTCCCACACTCCCCCGCCCCGACCGAGAGAGCGTGGAGAGGGGGATCAGTACTTCTGTCGCCCCCCATCAGCTGGCATCCCGGGGATCCCTCCGGCATATGAACACGTCCCCCTGGAGCAGAGAGCCTGGACTAGCGGCTCGGGGCTGGGGGTCCCCATTACCCCCCGAGGGCACGTCGCCCATTGCCTGTACAGGCCAGCGGTGCGCGGCAAAGGTGCTGGGGGGCTGCGCCAAAAACCGCCGCTCTTTTCTGTCGTTCTGTCTTTCTCCCGCAATCCCCCAATTATCTGCCCAATTAATAAGTCTATGTTATCAACACATACACTTCCCCTCACAATTCCTTTCCTCCTGCCTTCGGCGGGGAAACGGGGCTGTTTCCAGCCACTTTCTGAAAAGCAACTCTTGCCGGGAGCTGATGGATGGCACAAGTCCCTCAGAGGAAATCCGCCCCCCAAATGCAGCATCCTCCAGCCCCCTCCCCTCGCTGGCGCTGCGGGGCTGTGCCGCGGCAGCCTCTCACCGCCGTGTCCCCCAACCCCGCCCAGGCAGCGTCCGGCCCGGGAGGGGGCCTGTCCCGGCCGCCACCCTCGCCATCTCGGCGGCAGGAGATGCTGTGCGCTCTGTCAGCGCTGCCTCGAGGGTGCAGCAGGTTGGAAATTTCCCGTCTCAGCTCATTGGAAGTCTTTCCACCTCTCCCACCTGCGGCTTGGGAACTTCAGGAGCTGAGATCGCCTTTTCTGGCCCAGTAGGGACCAGGGGCAGAGATGCGGGCGGTGGCAGACCCCGGTTACCGCTCTATCCCCCGGGGCTGAGCCGACATGGCAGGGTGGGAGCAGCCCCTGGGAAACAGCGCTGGGAGGGGGACACGTCCCACCTTCCAGCGTGGGGCACAAGGGGACACGACACCTGCCCCCAGGTGACCACGCTAGTAAATGGGGTCCGGGATTGGGAGGTGCCGCCACAGAGAACTGCGATGCTGGGGGGCTGGCGGGATTCTGGCAACACAAAAGCCAATTTATACCTGCAGTTCCCGCACTCTCGGCTCCACGTGGAACATCCCGGCACCACGTGTCCCCGGGGAGCCGTGGAAGGGACCAGCTGCTGTTGGGAACCGGGACACTGCATCCTGCCACCCCCTCCCACGGTTCTGATGGTGGGCAGCAGTTGTGCCTCAGTTTTGCTGCCCCTCCGCAGTATGGCAGCCAGCTCCCACATCAGGCAGACACCGTTGTCTCTTGGCCCAGCAGGAGGAAAGGAAGAGGTTGTGCTTCCTCTTCTCTCTATTATTTTGGACTGACCTTTGTATTCCTTTATCCCAGGTGGAACTGGACGGGATGTCTGCCTCATCCCCAGCAACTGGCTGGGCTGGGCTGCTGGAGGATGTTTTCTGTGGGGACAGCTGCGGAGGCTACACAGGGTTCCGTCCAGGACCCCTGTCCCTTTGGCTACATCCTCCTCCTCCTCTCTCCCTGCTGAGTCCAGCCAGGCCCTGCTAGTTCTCCAATGAACACAATTAGAAAAGTCTCTGGGCCAATGCCTGCAGCAGTAGTTGGAGCACCACTTCCAGTTCCACTGCCTGCTTGGAGGCAGATTGGACAGCTGGGGAGCTCAGGGAGACCCTCTCCCTGTCCTGGGGCTGTGGGACAAGCCCAGGCCAAGAGTAGGCAGAGCCCAGCTGGATTGTTTGGGCTGCGAGGTACAGGCACAAGAGCATCAGGCTCCTCTCAATCAGGCACTCAGGGACCCCTCTGTCCCACTCCACTGCTCTTAGTCTGGGGTCCTGGATGCTTTTCCCTGTTCCCCAACACAGCCCTGGCCCTGGAAGCTGAACTCCACCAAGAGCTGCCCTATAGCCAAGGCGCACCACTTGGAGTGGGACACTTTTTCCTAAGGGTTGGGTGGAGGCAGGTGTCCCTGGGCTGATGGTGCTCTGGGTTGCAGGTCCCAGATGGAGAATAGCAAATCCCACAGGCATAATCCTGCAGACCCCAATCCCCCCAGCCTTCTGCCCGCTGAGGACCACCCCGATGTCCCCCTACCCCTCGGTGGTACCCCAAGGCTTGTACCCCCGGACAGGTGCACCCCGAGCTCGGGGCGTCTCCTGCTCCTCCTCCCGCGGCTCGGGTCGGCTGCGCCCCCGCAGGAGGGGGAGCCGCCGCCTTTCGGTGGGCCCCACAGCCCTAGCCCCTCCTTCAAGCAGCCAGAGGCCGGGCCAACGCGGAGGCGGGGGGGGAGGTACCGCCCCACCCCGTCCGCCATCGCCCTTTTAAGGAAGGGGACATTCTTCACATAAACAAGCGCGGCCCCCGGGAGCGGCGGGGGGGGGGGGGGGGTCCCTTCCCGTGGTGGGGGGGGCACGGGCTGGGGGGTATCCGGCCCCCAAAATTCCCCCTCCGCTACCCGGCCGGCGTGGGTCGGGAAGTGGGATTTTGGGGTGGGGGGGGTCCTGGGGAGAGGGGGGAGCCTTGAAACAGCCAGGGAGCGTCTCGCAAGTGCGGACCGCGGCGGCGGCCGAAGCGCGGTGGGACCCCCCCCCCCTACCCGCGGTGCGGGACCGAGGAGGGGGCGACGGCCGCCCCCAGGGAGGGCTCCAGCGGCTTCGCATCCGCATCCGGCAGTACCGGCAGGCGGGAAACGGGGCATCCGGGGCGGGAAGGGCACGGTGGGGCCCCCGACAGCCCCGCTCCCCCCGCGGGAATGCAAAAAGCTGGCTCGGAGCCCCCCGCGCCGCCACGGCCACGCGTTGGCAACTCCGCCCAGTCCCCCGCCCGGGGCAAAGGGGCCGTCCCCGGGGTACGGCTGGGCCGAGGGTCCCCGCCCCACACCGGGGCCACGCAGCAGCAGCGAGGCCGAGGCCAGGTTACAAACACGCCGTTTATCAGCCGTCCCCCGCCCCCCGAGTTGCGGAGCCCCGCGTGGGGCTGGGGCCGGTCCCGGGGCTGGCCCCGCCGGCGGCGGGCGGTGCGGGGTGGTTAGCGGTCCCGGCGGTAATTAGCGGTCCCCAGCGGTGATTAGAAGTCCTGGGGGCCGGCGGTTCCTGGCAATAATGAGCAGGGAAGTCTCCGACGCGGCTCATTCACTGAAGCGTCTGTAGCGAGGGATGGGAGAACTTCCGCTGCTATCCCACTGCCTCGCATCATGCCTGGACCAGCACCCCGGAATTGGCGGGGGTTGGGCTGGGAAGAAACGCTGAGCTCTAAGATCTTGGGGGGAGGTCTGCCGGCCTGTTAACCCTTTCCTTGCTGGGTGCATCTCTGGTTACAACATTTCCGGACTCGGAGTGGCAGCAAATCCATGTCCGCTGTGAGGAGGCCGCGCAGGGCAGGGACGTGGGGATAAGGGACGGGATCTGTCACCATGTCCCTGTCGGCTCGAGGGCGAGACCAAAATTGAACCGGCTGTGGTGGCCCCGGGCTAGGAACCGGGCTCCATGCGCGATGCTGCATGTCCAGATCTGCAGGGGCAAAGAGCACAGGTCGATGAGCACTCAGCAGGGACACTGACCCGCCCCTATCCCGCCGTGCCAGCCCTACCAGGTAGGCGACGAAAGCCATGTAGAGAGCCAGTAGCAGGCCCAGGGGAATGTGGTACTCCAGGCCATGCAGGGTTGGCAAAAAGTCCACCACGAAGTAAACGTTGATGGTGCAGACCAGCCCCGTGATGAGGGTCATCAGCACCTTCCCTGGGCTGTGAGCAGAGCAGTGGGCATCAGTGTCAGGGCAGAGCCCCCACCCTGGGGCCACTGGGCACAGAGGGCTGGGGGAGCTGAGTTTATACATGAACCAGACCCCAGCTGGGACATCTCTGCACCCCACAGCTGTATTTCACCCTGTGGTGGGGCTCTAGGTGTGGACTTTGACCACCTTCTAAATCCAGGACTGGCAGTGCCAGGAGGATGTTGAGGGTCCAGGGGTGCCAAGGAACCAGAGGTGTGATTGGGAGGAGGATGATGAGGGTAGTGATGGGGTCTGTTCCGCTCTGGCTGCCCTGGGCAGGTGGGAATGAACATACCCCTCCAATGTCCATACACTAATTGTCCCATGGCATGGTTTGGGGGGATAGGATGGGCCAAAGGGAAGGTGCTTGCAGCCACAGCTCCCCACTCTGCTTCCTCTGTGCCCTGGCACTCACAGGCTGTTGCTGAAGTCCTTCATGAGCGGGTGCAGGCTGGTGAAGGTGAGGACAGGCAGAACGGCAAAAGGCAGCTGAAAGGAGAGGGGGATGAGGACATCAGGGCTGCCAGGCTGGGGTGTTTGGGCGCAGGTGATGCCCTCCCACACCCTTACCAGGATGCTCTGCAGGACGTTGAGCAGGTCATTCATGCCTGTGAGGTGGCTGGCATCCTTGAAAGCGGCCACGAAGACAGTGGGCAGGATGGCAAAGGAGCGGGTGAAGAGCACTCGGCTGAAGCGGGACCAGCGGAGCTGCAGGAAGCCCTGGAACACGGCAGAACCTGAAACCCTCGCTGCGCCTGGGGCACCGTGTCGGGGCGACCCCCTAAACCCTGGCAGGAAGGAACATGGGGGGCATCTCCCCCTCCTTTATGCCAGAGCACTGAGCGGGCTCTTGCAGGGCTGCCGAGCCCCACTAGGTGTCACCTCCGACTCATTAAGAGAGGATCTAATTAATTAGGGAAACATTGCATGGGGCACCCACAGGGTGCAGTGGGTGGGCACTGTCTCCATCCCCCCTCCTGGGGAACAGGGACACTGGTGCTAGCAAGCTGCCACCCTCCATATCCCTGCAGGAATGGTGGGCAATTAACTCTTCCAAATACCCCTGGGGGAGTGTGCTGCCCACAGAAACCCTCCAGCCAGGGCCCGCCCGTGATTTCCCTGCTCTCAGCCCCTCCCTGCGGGGGCAAGGGCCAGCATTGCTATCTCTCACCTCCATGACGAACTGCCCAGCGTAAGTCCCGGTCATTGTGGAGCTCTGTCCTGCTGCCAGGATCCCGATGCCCCAGATGTACAGTGCCACTGCCCCGAAATAGCAGCCCAGGATGACACCCTGTGTAAGGACACTCCAGTGGGCATCCTAAAGTGTCCCCTACCCCAGGCATTCCCATCAGCTCCCAGCTTTCTAGTGGGGTTAATAATCGCCCCAGGGGTCAATGGGGAGAGTGATATATCCCCCAAATGGGAATGGATGCTCACTGGACACAGCCTGGTGCCACTCACCCCCTGGTAGATATCCACAGAGACTGTCTTGTTGTTTGTGGGGAAGATGCTGGCGTAGTGGCTGACGCTGCTGTTGATGCACTTGTTGTGCTGTAAGGCATGGCAGGCACGAGTGTGACAGCCACCCAGCAGCTCCCACAGGCACTGGGGGATCCCCACACATCACATCTCGGGGAATGAGAACGTGCAATCCCCAGGGGATACTCATCCTGCCCATGTCCACAGCTGGGCACAGCTCCCTGTGCACGTGAGGTGACACTCACCACGTCCTCATTTCGCTGGTGGTAGAAAGCCTCGCCAAAGACAGCCATGACAAAGAGGTTGATGAGGAAGGAGACAAAGAGGGCCAGGCAGGACTCGATCAGGAAATACATATTGGCCTCCTGCACTGCCTCCTTCTTGGACCGGTCGATCGCCCGTGTCTGGGCATGGCCAGTGGCACAGGTGTCACGGGGTCATGTGAGCACCCCTGTCCCACAGCCAGGACCAGCTGGTCCCCACCAAGTGTACCCTGAGGCACCCTGGCAGAACAGTGCCCATGGCAGTGCCTTGATCTCACCTTGACCAAGGAGGAGTGGAGGAAGATGTTATGGGGCATAATGATGGCGCCAATGATGCCCATGGCCTGCAGCAGCTCCTTTCGCCCACAGCCCCGGCAACTGGGCAGGAAAATGCCCTTCAGCACCTCCACTTGCCCTGGCCTCACCACCACATACTGTGAAGCAGTGAGAAGGGGCACTGTGAGCTGCCACCCCCCTACCGCAGGCTGGTAGCAGTGGGGACACCAAGTGGCGGGGTCCCTTGCCAGCCTTACAGGAAAAGGATTGTCCCCAGCTCCCCCCTTCACCTCATAGCCAAAGGTCAGGGCCATGATGGTGATGAGGAGGCCGAAGAAAGCCTCCAGTTTGCGGAGCCCTAGAAAGGTAAAGAGATGGGGTGGAACAGAGCAGGGAACACTGGTGCCACATGGCCACCAGGGCAGCCTGGGTGATAGTATCCCCAGCCCTCATCTTGGCACTCACCATACTTATCGAGGAAGAGGAAGAAGAGGGTGTCCACAATGGTGATAAGGACCCCACCCCAGAGGGGAATGCTGCAGAATGGCCAGGGGTGGGATTAGATACATGGCCCTCTGTGGAGTAGGCCCTTTGGGAAGGCTGGGGGTCCCTGTGGGGAGGCTCACCGGCCAGCTGAGAGCAGGCTGAAAGCAATGGCTGTCCCAATCACCTCCTGCATGTCTGAGCCGATGATGGCGATCTCAATCGTGAGCCAGAGCAGCACACGGGGCACCTGGAGGGGACAGGGCACCATGAGGTGCCTGAGCCCACAGTGGCGTGTAGCTCTGGGCAAGCTGGCACAGCATCCTGGGTGTGAGTCCCTGTCTCCAGGCTGTAGCTGGCCATGCAGAGCAGCATGGGGACCCCTCTCAGCTTCTTTCACAACACAACCTCAGGATGAAAGACAGATGCTAAATCCGAGCCTGTTCCCTGCTTCCCCTCACACCCATCCCTGGCCCATGAGAGCTGAGGATGGGATCCATCTGTCTGGATATAGGGGTTTGAGGGAGGTGGGGCAGAGGGATGTGTCCAACCCTCCTTTTGGGGTCCTGTCATTCAGCCAGCATCTCCTTGCTCAATCAGGATCTTGACATTCAGACGGGACCCCTAACACCCCCAGTCCATGTGATCCCTCCCCTTGACTCTCCCCAGTTTTCTGCCCCAACATGCACAGGCTTCCTGCGTCTCGGCTTCGCGTTGCTGCCCCGACACCTGGGCTCACTCCCGTGGGGGACGCTCTCATGTGTCCCCAGGTCACACCAGGACACTGGTGTTTACCACCTCTCACCCTGGGCCCCTCTACCGCAGGGGTGTGGGCACTAGGTGGGGGACACCGGGGCTTGGGGGGCTTTGGGGAGCCCCTGAGAGAGGGGGCTCCTTTCTGCTTTCTTTCTGCTCCTCTCCAGCCCTGCAAGTCCCTGCTAGGACTGTCACCAGCACAGGGTCCGCCCCAGACTGCGACCCCAGGGTTCTCCCCGTGGTTGCTCACCTTGGGGTAATAGAGGTAGCAAATCTCGCTCAGGTCCTTCCCGGTCACCACACCTAGACGGATGGCCAGGCGCTGGCACAGCAGCCCCAGAACGGTGGCCCACAGCAGCACCCACAGCAGCTGGGGGGCAGGAGGGAGGGAGGCAGTAGGGACTGGGTACTGGACAGGATCCGGCCGCCCGGGGGTCCCCAGTTCAACCGGGGTTGCAGGGAAGAGAAGGGGTGCGGGTGCTCTCCTGCCCATTCCGAGGGGTGCCCCCCTGGGTGGCCTCTCCCTGTGCCGAGGGCTCCCCGTGCCCTTCCTGCTCCCGGGATGGGGAAGGCAGCTGCCATGGGCAGCCGTTGGTGCTGGAGAGGTTACGAAACCCCCGCCCGCTTCCTGAGCCCGGAGCAGGGCTCACCTTGAATCCCGCCAGTGCCCCGCATTGCAGGTCTGACTCCACATTGCCTGGGTCCAAGTAGGCGATGCTCATGAGGAAGCCGGGACCGGTGAAAGCCCAGAGTTTCCTAAAGCTGAACCCAGGCTGGGACAGAGCAGCAGGTCAGAGCGAGGAGCTCCCGTTCAAAACCAGTGCCTCCTAATTGCACATCCAGTCCCCTTTAGCCCAGTGCTGCCCGTGTGGATGTGTTTAGCACATGGAGGTCATTTTCCTGACTGTTTCGGAGAGGGAACTGCTGCCCCCAGCCTCTCCCTGTTAGCAGCAGTACTGGAGGGGCAGTGAGTCCCGTCTCACCCATTGGACAGTGATTTGCAGGGGAGTCCCAGCACTGTCAGGCACTATTAATTGCATCCCATGGAATTCCGCTGCTGTCCTCTGCTTTTGCTGCTCCTCCTGACTAGGGAATCCATTCCTTCCCCTTCTCTGTTCCACTGCCCCGAGACCAGACAAGGATGGAGGTGGCTGATGGGGTGCAAGCAGCCTTGGGGAGCCCCACTGGGCTCATCCATGGGTGGCCCAGGAGGTGTGTGAGCAGTGGGGTGATCCTTGCCCCATTGTCTCAGTTTCTCCATCTGGACAACTTTAAACATGGAAACACTCAACCTAAGGCTGTGACTTGCCTGAGCTGGGTCTGGGGTGCTGGGGGCATGTCCCCAGGGCATGAGCCAAGACACATATTCCCCACTGCAGTGGCCCTTTGCTTCCCCACCTCCCCACAGCTCCCTGCAGCACTGCCCCACTCCCCCACCCTCCCTGAGACAGCCTTGCAGTGCCTACCCCACTGCCCTTGGGGATGCTGATGAGCTCTTCCAGGTAGGTCTGGTCCTGAGTGCCAGGGTGCTGCAGGGGCTTGGGGCTCCTGCCAGTGCTGTAACTCTGCTCTTGGCCCCTGTTCAGGGACCTGGTGAGGCCTGAGGGGGACAAGGAAGAGGAGGGGAGGTGGCAGCCTGCCACGGGGACGAGGACACTGGTGGGCTGGCAGCCCTGGTACCAGCTTCCTCCAGTCCCACCTGACCCTGCCTGATGAACCTCATGGGGGACAAGCACCAGTTTCCCAAGAGGGCCATGACAATGACTTTATGGGATTTTCAAAGGCTACCCAAAGGGATCAGATGCCACCTCCTTCTCAGGTGCCCCTAAAACCCTTGGTCTCAGTCCCGTCTTCTCCAGTCCAAGAGCCAAGTGTGTTTCTGGGCAGCAGGGACAGGAGGGGACCCTGCCCCAGCTCCTGCTGCTGGATGGGCATTGGGTGAGGACAAGAAGCTGGTACTGGTCCTAATTCCCCCTCTGCAGCCCACCTACATCCTGGGTATAGGTTGAATCACATTCCCAGGCTTGAGGGAACAGAGGATGAGGCAGGTGGGGAATCCAGGACAGGCTGGGAGGGATGGTGCCCACCGAAAGATGGAGCACAGCAACCCAGGGTGGAGGGAAGGGGGTCTAGGGGGACAACAGGAGGCACAAGGGGACCCAAGAAGTGTTGTAAGACTCACCCGGTTCCAGTGATGCCATGGGTGGACCCGGTCCAGCCACAGTGCTGAGGCTCCCTGATTTCAGCACTGAGTGCAGTGCCGGCAGCCCAGCTTTTAAAGGACCCCCCGCGGTTGTGTCATTCCCCCGCCCTCCCTCAGGAGGAGAGGAGAAGGACAGGAGAAGGAAGTCCTCCTTCCCTACCCCTATGAACACAGAGTCTCGGTTCCCCCCTGGTGCCAGGAGGCCCCTTCCCTCCCCTTTGCCTCACACACGTGCAAACACGAGTCACCCTCACTGGGGCGTGGGAAGATGTCTGCATGTCACTCTCCATCACATGCCAAAGGTTCTGCTTGGGTGACTGGGGGGGACTGTGGAGTGTCCCACAGAGTGAGAAGGGAGGGCTGGCCCCACGGGAGTAGGGGAAATGCCATAGAAGTGGGAGTGAGGAGGAAGCAGGCACATGTTGCATAAGGAGACCAAAATGCACCCTTAGCTGCTGCGGGAAGCACCCAGCCAGGCAGGCTCTGTGGCACAGGGTGCTCACATCACCCTTGGGTGCAGGGACCCACCCGCCAAAGATGGGGTGCCAGTGTTGCAGTGTCAAGCTGTGCCAACAAAAGTGGGGCACCCCATCCCCAGGACCCTCATGGTTGTGGAGGCGGAAGGGGGAGCAGCTCAGGTGCTCCTGTGGGTGCCTGGTTAGTACCAGCTGCCCATCTTGGGGTACCCTTCTGCCAGCCAGGCTGTGTCCCACAGGGAGGTGAGCAAGGGGTGTCCATAGGGATCATGTGGGGTGGTGGCAGGCACAGGGATCTGAGCCTGGCCCTGCTCTAAAGTGCACCCCAGGCACCCTCCACCCCCTAAGGAAGGGCTAGAACAGCTGTGAGTGGCACAGGGTCCCACCCAGAAGGCATGATGGGGCTTTAGCACACAGCTCAGCTCCACCTACCCTCCCTGAGCCTCAGTTTCCCCAAAGTAAACGAGACTGGACAGGCAGTGCTGGCTGCTTTATTTGCTGTCAGCTGGAGGGTGGCCAGGTGAGGAGTTGGGGAGGGGGCTGGTAGCCCCAGTGGAGGCAAAGGGGGTCCCAATGGGCCGCTGGTAGGCAAAGAATTCTGCAGCAAAGGAGATGGGGTCCTGTGGCTGCTGGAGGAGCAATGCCCGTAGGAAGTCAGACAGCAGTGCCCGGACCTCGGGGTGCTGCTGGAGGTAGGCAGCATGGGATAGTTGCAGCTCCTCCTGGAGTGGGGTGGAAAGGGTGGGTGAGATGAGCATGAACACACATTTTCCCCCCTGGTCAGTGCCAGGCTGAGGGGGACAGGAGCCTGGGTCCTTTCCCACACTTAAGAAGATGTGAGGAAGGATGTTGGTCAGCCTGCCTCCTCAATGTGCCTCCTGGGCACACCAGGGGAGGCCCTGCTGGAGACTGGCACAGCCCCATGTCCCCTTGTCCCCACGTCCACCCATCTTACCTTCCTGTCCAGGAAGCAGGAGCAGAGCTGGATGTCCTCCTCCCAGTCCCGGGGCTCTTTGGGGAAGGGGAGCTGGGGCTCAAACCTACCTGGGAGCAGAAAGGCAGGGCAGGGTGTTCCCCCTTGACTTCCAGACAGTGGGCAGGGGCAGCCCGTGCTGGGAGGCACAAGCCTCCCCTCCTCAGTACCTGAATTGATGAGGATGGACTCATCCTGTAGAAGCATCAGCACCGGGGAGCCAATCTGCATCAGCTGAGCCAAATGCCTGAGAGGGGAAGAGCCCTTGACCACCCCATCCTGGGTCCCACCAGACTGGCAGGGCTGGGGTGCCTCTGATGGACCCCTGCCCTTACCCGTTGGGGAGGAAGCTGCTGTGCCAGACAGTGGAGGCGCCCGTGCTGGTGTGCACGGCTCGCTCGATCACAAACACCTCTGTCTCTGCCGAGCCCACTGCCTGCCGCTGGATGCCCAGGGCAGACTGGGGGCGGTACACCCAGGGCTCAGCCTTGTCTCAGAGTCACCCCTGCCCCCAGGTGCCATCCCCATGTGTCCCCTCATGCTGTCAAACACATTCTGCCCACTCCCACTTCCCACACCCCATCCTGGTTACCCCAACCTGACCCAGATGCCCCCATCCCACAGGCCCCCCTGGCTGGTGGCTCACATAGCTGCAGGTGCAGAGGTCACCCTCGGTGTTGATGGCTGGGAAGACAAGGTCTGGGGGCATTGTCTGCCGGCGTGCCAGCACCCGCAGCAGCAGGAGGCTGGCACCCTCCAGCAGCAGCCCCCGCAGCTTGGCCCGGCTGTAGTGGAAGCTCTGGCACTGTGGCTCTGCCTGCAGAGGGACCTGGCTACCTCACAGCTCCAGCATCCCCAGATGCCTGGTGCACCCCTGGGGAGACAGGCCAGCTGTGCTGCCCCCTCCCAGGATGTGACCCTACCCTCAACCTTACCTCTCCCTCCTGCAGGGTCTTCGTGACAGTCATCCCATGCTCGTGGCTCACAATGTGAGTCATCTTCTCTGTGGGGTGTGGTCTGAGCTGCGGGAGGGGTGGGAGGCACGGGGTGGAGGGTAGAGCCAGGGCACCCCCTCCTCTGAGGCGGCACTCCCCAGCACCTCTGTCAGCCGGGGTACTGTTCCAGCTGCCACTGAGGGGATGGGGACCAGCAGAGCTGGAGTCCAAGCACGACAAGGGACACCAGACTACCCACAGTAGCTTTGCAGGGTGCACAGCCCCCAGGAAGGTGCCAGTGCAGGGCACACCCCAGGCCAGCAGGTAGGACACAGGGAAGAGGACATGCCACCACTGTATCAGTCACCTCCAGGCACTCCTGCTCCTCCTGCTCCAGGGTCTCCAGCTGCCAGGTCACATAGGCTGGCAGAGCAAAGCCATGCTCAAACAATCCCGTCGGCACTGTCCCTATTCCCCGCCCTGGGGGCAGGTGGGCAGGGATGTTCCAGCCCCGGGGAGGAACACCCCAAATCTACTCCCGGCTCACCTTTGAGCGTGCTGGAGGCAGGGACATCATCCTGCTTGCCTCGGAACCTGGTTTGCACCAGGACGCAGCTCTGCATCGGCTCACCTTCCCGCTGGTAGGGTGCCCACTGGGCTGCCATCCACCACTGGCCCTCTGCCTTGTCCCTTGGTGAGGCCCCCACGGCCACCACTGCCAGCGTCTCAGCAAACAGGCACCACTCCAGCTCCTTCAGCCCTGCATGGAGAGATGGTGACCCCGATACAGAGGGACAGTGACCGCGAGGAGACGGTCACTCTGGTCGCTCTCTCCCGGAGAGACTGTGAACCCCTGTCTTCATTTCCCCGCTGGGCCGAGCCCCTGGGTGCGGCGGGACAAGGGGGAGGCTGGAGGGGACACGCACCGATGAGGCTCAGGAAGTCGGCAGCAGCGTCCGCCATGGTCGGGGCCTCCTGTGAGCTCTCGGGAGGGGGCTCCATGCCTCGCCTGTGGGCTCCTGCTGCCGGACCCTCGGGTGAGGGGTACCCCGAACCGCGGTGCCCGCCCCACGCGTGACCCTGGGGGGGCAGTGACCCCCGCCCCGCCTCTGCAGCCCCCAGCCCCTGTGCCCCCCGTCCTCCCCCCGGCCGCACCGAGCCCGCTGCCCCCGACGCCTCCCCGTCTCCCGGGCAACGCCCTGGCCACACCTCTTAAAGGGGCCGCGCCCCGCCGCGGGGTTCCGCGCCGCCTTGTCCCCGCCGGCGAGGAGAGAAAGGGACGAACAGGTGTAAAATCGATCCAGTCTTTTATTTGGGGCGTGGGGGTGATTGTGGCTCCGATCCCCAGTGAAGAGGCACCCCCCGTGCCCCAGCAGTGTGTCCCTATGGCCCCGTTCCAGTGTGTGTGTGTACGTACAGGGGGGGCTCCGGATGGGGCGCTGGAGAGGAGCCCCTCGCCTGGAGGTAGTACTGCCGGCCCGCCTCCCTTGCTGGCTCCATCCCAGCCCCCACAAAGGAGATGCACAACACTGGGGGCTTAAGGGGAGGGGGCTGAGTGGTGCTGGTGGTGGAGGAGAAATTGTAGACTCCCAGAAAAATGGGGGGGGGGGAGGGATTGTAGGAAAAAGCCCTTGGTGCCATTCCTATAGCCCCAGCAGTGAAGTGGGGGGCTACAGACCCCCCGAGAGGGGATTGAGGTGCTTCTATATGACAGCTGGTTACCCCCAAGTTTGAGGGAGCAAAGGCAGGGATCACATATGGGGTGCCCACTTAAGGGGGTGTCCACTCTTCCCCCTGCCCCAACCCGGCACCGCAGGAGGGAGATTCACAGCAAAACAAACCATACAGTCTTGGCCCCCTTGTGTCCAACCATCACCCGGCCCGGTGGAAAGGGGGGATCCAGGGAGTGGGATCTAGGTGGCTTGGTAGAGGTCCTTGCGCCTCCGCACTTCTTTGAGGACGCGGGCACGAAAGGCGTCCGGGTCCTCCCCCATGCCCTGCCACAGTCCTAGTGCCTCCTGCAGCTCTGGCCGGTGGGTACGCAGGAAGGGGTTGTAGGTCTGCTCTTCCCCCAGCGTGGAGGGGCACTGTGGGGGCAGCTGCTCAGCTCCCCTGCTGGAGCCTGCAGCCCTGGCAGGGAGCTAGGAATGCCTCCAGCCCCCCCTGCCCCTGTGGCACCCACCATGCAAGAGGGTGTTGAGGTGCAGCATCCCTGCCAAGGGAACCCCGTGAGGGGTTGGGGTGGTGGGTGCTGCACACAGGGACCCCCAGGCCTCACCGTGCTCCTTTTCTCCTGGCGTTGCTGCACTGCCCACTGCAGCTTCTGCTCCAGTGCAGAATTGTCCTGCTCCAAGAGGCTGGCAAAGGTCAGGCACTCCAGTGCATATTCGTGGCCTGTGGACCCCCATACACAGCCCTTAGCATCACCCCCACCCAGCTCTCCACCTCGGCAGTGGGGACTAGAGGGACACCAGCAGCTCTGCCCTGCTGCTGGGGACACTCACCTGGCCAAAGCAGCGTATCCTCACCCAAGCCCATGGCCACGTCCAGGGAGGCAAGCATGGTCTCAGGGGAGCCCTCAAACGGCCTGCCTGGACCCCCACACAACCACCTGTCATGGGGAGGTCTGGGGGTACCCCTAAGCCCAGCCCAGGATGGGATAACCCCCCCAACACCCCAACCCCTTGTCTGGAGTTGGGTGCACTCACCACAGCCAGCAAGGAAGAGGAGGTCCCCGGAGAAGAGGCAGGGGGGGCTGCCAAAGGGGCCCCCGTCCAGCACATAGACCATGTGTCCCACAGTGTGGCCAGGCGTGGCGAGCGCCTCGAAGGTCAGGCAGCCCACGCTCACCTTCTCCCTGTCTGCAAGTGGGCTGTGCCGGGAACAGGGGGCACCGTCAGGGTGCTCCCCCCAACCCCAGCACCTCAAAATACGCACCTCCCCTGGCAACCCTTCCCGCACACTGGTGTCAGGAGCGTGCCAGCTCTCTGTCCAACGTGGTACTGGGGGAATGGACTGGTGGGTGAATGCCGCAGACAGTGGGGGTTGGGAATGAAGCACCACCACCCCCCCACCCCCCCCAAATTTACAGGGGTGCTAGGGGGATGCAGGACTTACTTGGTGAGCTGTGGGATGGCATCGAGAGCGCTGCCATACACCTTGCAGGAGCTGTGCTTCTGGCAGAGTGCCTCGTTCCCTCCGCTGTGGTCCCTGCAAGACAGGGAGGTCAGAGACCCTAAATGTACACCCCCATACTCCCCCCACTAAATGGGGCAGGGCTGGGGCAACCTCCACAGCAGCTACCAACCCTTCCAGGGCCACCTCTTGCCCCTTACCAGTGTTTGTGTGTGCAGAATATGGCCTCCAGCATCACCCCCTCTTCTTCAATGGCAGCCTGGGAATGGGGGGGAAATATGGACAGATTAGGGGGAACAGAGAACCTAAATTCCAGTTTCCCCCTAAACCCTGTCTACCCCAGCTCCCTTGTCATGGTCCAATCTTGCTTTGGCCACTAAGAGCTGCAGGTTAGGGGCAGATTTGCTCCCCTCTATCCCCAAAATACAGAGACGTGTCCTCACTTGGAGACAGCCAAACACCAGGTCAGACTGGTTGTGGGGCTCTCACCTGTACAGCCAGTGGGTCAGAGGGGTCGATGACGGCCGCATGGCTGGAGCCAGTGTCGATGACCAGGTAGCTGTAGTTGTTGGAGAGCACAGGAATAGGCAGGATTTTCACCCCTGGGAAGGAGCAGACAGCATCAGGGCATGACGCCCCTGGCTGGAAAAGAGGGAGTCCAGGCCAAACTCCCCACAGCTTACATCTAATTCTTAGTTAAACATGCTTCGGGCAATTCGGTGATGGCAACCCCTCCCCACCCCAAAGAGCCAGCGCTGGGGGACACTGCAGGGCCGTGGCGTGGGAGGGGCTCGCCAGGACTCACCAGGGAAGCAGTAGGGCTGGGGCACGGAGTGGCCGTGCGGGTACCGCTCCCGGGCCTTCTTCACCTGCCGCTGGTAGAAGAGGTAGCCCAGGCGTGTGCGGGCGTACAGGCTGTACCTAGGGAGGGCAGACACCCCCAGGCATTAAACCCAGTTTCCCTAAGGAGCCCACTTGGGAAGGGGATACTGCCGAGGCTGTGACTCACACAGGGAGCACATATAGGGCCACTTTCTCATTCGGGGGGGCTAGAGGTGGTGTGTGTGTACCCCACAGCCCAGATGTGTAGTGAGGGCTGAACTGGTTCCCCAAGCAGGCACCCTCCAGCTGCTGTGAGCAGCAAGGGACTGGGGGGGCGTTGCTGCGGGGTGCTCACCAGGAGAGGCTGGAGCGGGCTGTTCTTCCCCATGCTCCGGGGGACACATGCTCAAGCTTGACATGGTCTGGGGAATCAGGGAAGGGAATGGGCCGAGCAAAAGGGAGGCAAGAAAAGCCCCCGTGCATGTGGGGGTGCAAAAGATAACAGGCTGCGGGGCTCGGAGGGAGCTCCCCGTTTGCACAGCAGCGATATGGGATGGTACGGGGAATGGTGCAATAACGGACATGTAAAGTGGCGGGTTGCAAAGCCCATTCCCGGCCGAGGGCACCCCTGGATGGCACACCGGGAGCGATCCCTGCAGTACCCGAGGGTCCCCTGCGTCTGTGGCGGCGGGAGCCCGAAACCGGGGAGCGGGGGCTCCTGCCAGCACCGGGTAGCCCGACCACAGCCGGGGCACCGGGGCAGGTCCGCGGTGACACCCGAGAGGAGGCGCCCCGCACGGGAGGGTGACCGGCACCGCGCGGGGGGAGCCGGTGCCCGATCCCCGGCCCCGGCGGCCGGACTGACCCCGCCCGCCCCTACTCCCCCGGCGGGAGCGGGCTGAGCCCCAGCCCGGTCTCTCGGTGCCGGCGCGGCCGCAGGTTCCTCCCCGGGCGGCTCCGCACAAGGAGGGGAGGCTGCTGGGCCCTCCCTCGCGGCGGCAGCACAAAGGCGGGCGGCGGTGGCTGCCAGCCTGCCCGCGGGGGTCCCGCAGCGGCGAACGCTCGCTCTTCCGCTCGCTCGCTCACTCACCCCAGGCGGAACAGCAGCGGGGCGGAGAAGGCCA